>NC_134871.1:69279829-69392329 GCF_049852395.1 Peromyscus maniculatus bairdii
GGCAGCAGGGCGCTGAGGCCTGGCTGGAGAGAATGGGGGTGGAAGCCGCCTCGGAAGGGCAGCCCCGGTGTGGCCGCCTCCCCACCCCAGTCCCCCTCCACACACAGGCTGGAATCCCTCTGTGCCGGGCTCTGCAGGGGGAACTGTTCTGGAACCCGCGTGTACAGCCACCGGCACCCACGTGGAGGCACGTGGCCGTGAGCATTTCCTGCTCGGCTTCTCCCGCCCTTGCCCCCCCCCCCCCCCCCCGCCCACTCCTGGCACAGCACCCTGGGATTAGCCTTTCCCGTCCCGTCGTCCCCCCCCCCTTCCCCTCAGCATGTCTGTGTTCCAGCCATGCTCTGGGGGCAGCTGGTGAGCGTCCAGCCTCAGCTGTCCTGGGGAGTCACCTGACCTTAAGCCCCGTGACCCCCAAAGCTCATAGTCCGTTCCCTAGCCACCTCCCGTCTGCCCCTCAGTCTCACACCCCAAGACTTCCAGGCTCCACTGTGCCTTCTCCTCACCCCAAGCTCTCAGGCCCTACAGCCTCCCCTGTCTGCCATGCCCGCCTGGCGGCTACTACACCACTCAGTGCCCCCCGGGCCCGAAGATCTGTCTGCCTCTGTCTTCTCCTGGGTCACTGAGCCCCACTGGAGGGCTGCAGGCTGCTGTGAGGAGACGGCTGCTCTCTCCACTGCTGTCCCCCCTCTCTGATGGACCCCTCTGGCTGTCCCCATCCATGACCCCCTGGCCCTTCTCTGTTCTCCATTAGTCCCACCCCGCCCTGGCCCCTCCAACGCTGCCGTCTCTCGGGGTACCGATAGCTGACCTCCTCCTCATCTGCAGAGCTCAGAAGCCCAGACAGGGAAAAGCCCTCAGCCTCTGCTGCCCACCTTCATAATTCCCCCTCACACACTCCTACTCTTCCTCCCCCTCCCTCCAAGGCAGGCCTCCCACTGCCTGGCTGGGAGCAGCCTGTGGTCCAGCCTGGGCTCTGGTGTTCTCCTTGAGTAAGGAGTCTCTACACCCCTGCCTCTCTCCAGCAGCCTTTGCCTGCTCCCACCACCATCACTGACCTTTCTGCCCAGCCTCCCACACACTGCCTTTGGCTTCTGCAACTCCCTGGCCTTCTTTTGCCGGTCCCAGAAGCAGGTCACTGTGGAAATGTCCAGACAACGTTTCCTTACTTCTCTAGCCTGCTCACCCCCCAGAGCTTGCCCTATCGGGGCAAGACAGCAAACCCAGCCGTCCCTTATTCCTCCCCTCCCTCAATCCTGATTCCTCTGCCCTCCAGAGCCCCTTAAGGCTTGGCTTGGATGGCCCCTGGATCCACCACTATGCTTGTGACATAGTGTGACCATGTGACGAGATCGGTACAGCGCACACTCTTTGTTCAACTGTAAAATAGAATAACCCAGAATCCGCCATTTCAACTGTCTTAAAGTAGACGGCTCATTGTTATTCAGTAAGTCTACAGTATGATGCAACTATTACCATGATGCAGCTCATCACCTCAAGAGGAAACTCTGTTTCCACTGAGCACTCACTCTCCGTCATCCCCCTGCTCCAGCCTCTGACAATCACCTGTCTATTTTGTGTCTCTGTGGATTTGCCTGTTTTGGACAATTCGTAAAAGGTGCCGTACAACATGCCTGCTTCTTCCACTTAACATCTTCCTCTTAATCATCTCTTATTTTTTGAGATTATAAGATAATTACATCGTTTTCCCTTTCCCTTTTCTCCTCCCATATGCTCCTCCTTACTTTCTTTCTAATTTGTGGTCGCCTTTTTCATTAATCATTGCTATGTATGTGTATGTGTACATGTATGTGTGCCTGTACAGTTTACTTACATGTATGTTTTCAGGGCCGATCTTTGGTGCTGGATAACCACTTGGTGCGTCTTCTCTGGGGAAGACTGCCTCTCCTGGCCTCTGATTCCTCAGTTGCCTGCAGTTCCCTGTGTAAGGTTGAGGGAGGGCCTGTGATCTTTCCCCAGACACTTTGGCATGTCTACTATTGTTTTCTTTGCTCAGCTCATGTTCCGGCAGTCATGTTGGTGAGACTTTATGGGTGTAGCTTCTGAGATTACCAGGAGACACAGCCTCACAGCAAATTCCCGATCCTCTGGCTCTTACACTCTCCCCCCCCCCCTTCTGCATTGATCCCTGAGCCTTGGGTGAGGGAGGCGTATTGCAGATGCATCCGTTGGGACAACTCTGTTTTGGCTGATTGTGGTTTTTTGTAATGGTCTCTATTAGTGGAAAAGAACAATTTTCTTGATGAGGGGTGAAGACTATATTGATCTGTGGGTATAAGGACAAACGTTTAGAGTGTAGTTAGGATGCTGGTTTAGGAAAGTGGAGGTTGTAGGTTCTCCTCCAAGATCCATGACTTCACTAACCCTGAGGACTTGGCTAGGCTTCCAGTACCAGGCATGGCTTCCCTCTTGTTGAGCAGATATTAAGTCGGATTAGAGAGCTGTTGGTTACCGCCAGTGTGTGCGCCACTACTGCATCCTTGGGGCTGTTGTGCCGTGCCGGTCATTGACGTGGTTCGCAGCTGTCAGAGCTGGGTAGTAACATTGGTTGCTTCCCTCTTTTGAAAGACTGTGTGGCACCTTCTGGTACCATGAAAGCTACTCCCCAGGGAGGGGCATTCAGATCAGTTCCAGCTCAGGGGCTTCTGGGCCCTGTGTCTGGAGTACATGGTGTCTTCAGCAAGAGGGACATACCTTCCATCTCTTATCTTCCATCTCTAGTGGGCAACCAGGGCAATAGCAATAGTCTGCAGTGTGTCCGGACAACCCTGACCAACGACTCCAAAGAGGGCTTCTCACGCTGGGGCTTTTGTCAGACAAAGACAGCCTATGGCTCTTGGCGGGAGAATGGTCATCCTGGTGGGAAATTTTCATTTAAGCTGTGTGTGTGTGTGTGTGTGTGTGTGTGTGTGTGTGTGTTTGGGCATGTGTGTGTGTGTGTGTGTGTGTGTGTGTGTGTGTGTGTGTGTGTGTGTTATATGCATTTTAGGTAGATGACGGTATGATGCATTATGACTTTCTCAGATAGCCTTCCTGCTATTTCATTCTTCTTATCCTTCTGCATCTACTCCCTCCTCCCTAATTAGAGCCCCCCATTTTTCCCGTTTCCCCATTTGCATTCCGCTAGCTCCCTCTTTATTGACACCCCCCCCATGACCCTATACGGTACCTTTTTAGTTTTCTGGTTTCTACAGTGACTCCACACTCAACACATTTTTAAGTTTCACCCATGTTGTCAGCTGAATAAAATTCTGCTGTGTGGGTACATCGCGTGTGTGTTTGTCCTTTTGTGTCCTGAGGGCCACAAGAGTTGTCTTCTAACTTGAACTAGTGCAAGCAGTGTGCCTATAGCCCTGCGTGAGCGTGTGTGAGTGTGTGAGGAGGGTGGGGTTGGAACGGTCTGCTCTGCCAGAACCTGGGGTCGTATGTTAACTCTGGGATTACCTTTTCTTTTTTTCTGGTAGAAGGCGTTGAGGCAGGGTCTCAGGTATCAGGGGATGACTTTGAACTCCTGATCTTCCTGGCTCCACCCACGTTCTGCAGTTACAGGTGTGTGCCACCGTATCAGCTTGCGGTTATCTTGTTGTGTTTAACTTGATGTTCTATGTAGCCCTGACTGCTCAGTGTATAGACCAGGCTAGCCTTAAACTCCCAGTGATCTGCCCACTTGCTGGGATTAAAGGAATGTGCCACCATGCCTGGCTATGACTATCTTTAAAAGATACAACATCCACTTTAAAATGTTTTATCGTGTGTGCAGGCACGTGCACACACACGTGTATGCAGTTGTCCAGTGTGGGGGTCAGAGGACAACTTACAGGACTCAGTTGTCTTCCACCACGTGGCTCCCGTCGACTGAACTCAGGTTTTCGGGCGTGGTGGCAACACCTTGACATGCTGGGCGACAGCCCGGCATTCACTTCTAATTGAATTACTGATTTTGTGCACAAGGCAGTGGGTGGGAGCTGCTTGAGCATAAACATGATTCTTTTCCAATATTTACACTTTCATTTAATCTTTTTTCCTCTCTTCTCTCTTTGCTGTTGTTGATTTTGTTTTGTTTTGTTTTCTGGTGCCGATCTTACGCAGGGTCTCACACATGCTGGGCAAATGCTTACCACTGAGCCTCATCCTGGCATTTCCATGCCTTAGCAAGCGGAGGGCCTGTATTCATCTTTGCCTCACAAACTAAATGCTCTGTACTGCAAGCCCCGCTCCCAGCGATCTGTTAGCCTTCTTCCGTGGTGGAAGGCCAGAGCCTACACCAGCACCTGGCCTATGCCTTGAGCTCGGGAAACATTTGTTGGTGGCTAAGTAAGTATAATGAACTGTCTCAGTGTCCTCAAGTCATTAGAAAACAGCCACCCAGCAGCTGGAAGTGGAGTGAATGGGCCAACATTGTGGCCGGAGGTGAGTGGTCCCATAGGGTGAAGGACTTCCCAGAGCGGTACAGCCTTCAGCCCTTGGGGAGACCTTGGAGGGCTTGAGTGGGTTCAGGCCCCACAGCCGAGCAGGCCCCCAGGCCTTCCATCACTGGAGAAAACAATGGTCCCTCCATCCTCAGGTCAGTGTTCAGCCCCAAGCCAGCCTAGGGGCAAGGGCAGCACAAGAAGGAGCCCCCAGGGGCCCCCCTCTTCTGTGAGGGACAGTGCGGGTCCCTGCTTGAGGTAGAAGCGGACTGCAGAGAGTGTGCAGCTTGGAGGCTGATAGTAAACTGCTGAAAAGGAGCCAAGGCTTGGCCTGGACCTGAGTGGCCCTTGCCGGAGCCAGCACAAGGGGCAGGGGCGAAGGGGCGGTGGGTGGCCTGCAAGCCGGGGCCACTGCGGTGGCTGAGGCCTTTCCATGGGTATCTACCTTGGCTGTCCCACAGTCGAAGCGTTGTGGGGTCAGAGCCTGTCCTGGGTGAGGATAAGAATGTGACAAGTGTCCAGGCCTCCAAGGGGTGGGGACAGAAGCTGCCTGACTAAGTGGAGGAAGGAAGGCTTCCTGGAGGGTGTCGGGGTGGGGTGGGGTGAGATCCAGGAAGAACTCGGTTTGAATTATAGCTACTTCCTAGCTGTCTGACCTTGGGCAAACATGTGTTCATTCTACAAACATTTTTTCCAGCGTTTTTTCCACGCCAATCACGTGTAACACATTAGGACAACAAAGGAAGGCTGGATATGGCTTCCGTCCTGAGAGCTTGCCGCTCATCCGGGAAAGCACACGCTCTGTCCCTGCTGCTGGACGTGGGACAAGGGACGTGGCGGTGGGGGGCAGAGGAGGTGGCTGCCAGCTAGCGCCTTCAGTTCTCGTCTGCTAATCCAGACGTACAGTCCCACCGCACCTTGTCATTGAGAGGACAGAGGGCCGAGCTCAGTGCCGGTTGCTAAGGAGGAACAGGCAGGCCGGGGCAGAGGCTGGGGGGGTGACACTGTGAAGGTGGGGTGACAGGACAGAGGCGGGGGAGGGAGGAGGCAGGGAGGGAGAGGAGCTTGCAGACACCCAACCATGGATGCCGCAGCAGGCACAGGGAGCCAGGGTGGCTCACAGATGTCCTGAGTGGAGAGTAAACAGGTTCAGGTGACCTTTGCAGACAAGGTCACTGGGTGTGGCTTGTTACCAACTCCTGTTTGGTAATGGCTGTGGTGCATCCTGGCTGGCATTCACAGCTCCCCTCTCTCCCTGAAGGTGAGTACACCAGACTCCCTAGGACAGCTGGTGGTGAAGATGGGCCTGAGAAGGAAAGGTAGAAACTTAGGGGAGCAGCAGCACTCATCACGGGGCCCTCAGCTCACCGGGCCTCCAGATGCGATGGGTGAGGACACCGGGGATTAGGAAGAGTTCAGAGCTGACAAGGGAGGAACAGGAGGGAGAGATAAACCTGTCTGCAGCCAGCTGCCCCTCCTCTTGCTAGGGTCTGCATGCCCCCAGCTGCCCCCCCCCCTCTTCTAGGGTCTGCATGCCCCCAGCTGCCCCCCTCCTCTTCTAGGGTCTGCATGCCCCCAGCTGGCCCCTCCTCCTCTTGCTAGGGTCTGCATGCCCCCAGCTGCGCCCCCTCCTCTTGCTAGGGTCTGCCATGCCCCCAGCTGCCCCCCCTCCTCTTGCTAGGGTCTGCACACACCTTCTCATCTGGAATGTCCAGCAGTGTTTCTCAAACTGAATGACAGCTGGAAATGGCTGATAAAATCAATTTCATCTTGATATGAATTACTTACTCACTTTCTGGTAAACCAGAATTCAGAACATCACACTTTGGAATGTTCTCTGAAATGTCAGTTTCCCCTGTCTTTTCTGAGCATCCGTCTGTCACTCACCCCACCATTTGAGAGGTAGTGTTTACGGGTTAGAGGACTACATGCACTTCTCAGCACAGGTCTCAACCAGAAGGGTCCGGACGGCAGGACCTGGGGTGAGACAGTGTTGACACGCGGTCCGTGAACACACACAGGGCTTCAGAGACGAAGAGGAGAGAGCGGCCTCCTAAGTCCAAGGCCCTGCGGATGGTGGGAAGCCATGGGAGGTTGGGTGAAAGGCCAATTTCTGTGTCTTACCCCCCCGCCACTCCCCCATCCCCCTACCCTGCAATGGGCAGGTCAGTCCACAGGACTCTTTGTCACCCCTGGGCCCTGAGTCAGAGCCACCGGTGGGAGTGAGAACTGGTGGCTGCCCTCTCTCCTCACCAACCTCGAGATTGGCTCTGGGAATGGCGCTGCCAGGACACATCTGTGAAAGTCATCTGAGGATTTAGGATGTGGCTCAGACATCCCCAAGCCTTTGAGGAGATAAAGAGCTTTTTAGAATAAGTTTGATAGATATCAAATATTGCTTGGACTATCCTTTTTTTTTTTTTTTTTTTAAGATGGAGCCTCACTATATATGAATAAGAATGGCCCAGCTGGGCAGTGGTGACGCACACCTTTAATCTCAGCACTTGAGAGGCAGAGGCAGGTGGATCTCTGTGAGTCCAAGGCCAGCCTGGTCTACAGCATGAGTCCCAGGACAGGCTACAGAGAAACCCTCTCTCAAAAAAAAAAAAAAAAAAAAAAAAGGAACAGTCCTCAGAGGCTCATGTATTTGAATGCTTCATCAGGGAGTGGAACTCTCGGATAGGATTAGAAGGATTAGGAGAAATATAGCTTCGTTGGAGTAGGTGTGGCCTTTTTGGAGGAAGTGTGTCGCTGGGGGGGGGGCAGTCTCTCTTTCTGCAGCCTGTGGATCAGCCTGTAGCTCTCAGTCACTGCTCTAGAGCAGAATATTCCGCTGCGCTCCCTGCCAGGACAAAATGTCAACAAGCCCCCAATTAAACGCTTTCCCTTTTGACTTGTGTTGGTCATGGTGTCTTGTCGCAATGATAGAACAATGACTAAGATACTATGTAGCCCTGGCTGGCCTGAAACTAACTATGTAAACCAGGCTGGCCTTGAACTCACAGAGATCCACGTGCCTCTGCTTCCCACACTCAGCAGGGCAGGCAGAAGAGTACCAGCTCCCTTTCAAGCTACTAGCAAAGGACACACTAACAGTTATATACTCATCAGGGGGTTCTACCTCTCTTTTTTGTCTTGATTTTATTTATTTATTTTTTTAGACAGGATGTCACTATGTAGCTCTAGCTGACCTGAAACTTGATATGTAAAACAGGCTGGCCTCAGACTCACAGATACTGGTCTACCTCTGCCTACTGAACACTGGGATTAAAGACGTGTCCTACCAAACCCAGGCCATCTTGACTATTTTAAGGGATGAAATGAGGTTCACTTTCACAGAAAACAAAAAACATCAAAAACCTCCCTTGAGGGGCTAGGGATAGCTCCCATGGTTAAGATACACACTACTCTTGCAGGGGACCCAAGTTCAGCTCCCAGCTCACACATAGGGCATCTTACAACTCCTGTAACTCCAGCTCCTGGGAATTCGACACTTGTGGACTCTGGGGACACCTGCAAGCATGTGCATACACCAATACATAGTATAAGGAAAACTTTCAATTTTTTTTGTTTTATTTTATGTGTATGGATGAAGGTTTTTCCCACAAGTGTGTTTATGCACCACATGCATGCCCACTGCCTGAAAAAGCCACAAGAGGCCATTGACCCCCTGGAACTGGAGGTACAAGGTGTGAGCTGCCATGTGGGTGCTGAGAATTGAACCTGGGTCCTCTGGAAGAGCAGCCTGTGCTCTTAACTGTTGAGTCATCTCTCTAGGCCCAGTAATTATTTATTTTAAAGACAGGGTATTTCTATGTAGCTCTTGGCTGTCCTGGAACTCACTATGTAGACCAGGCTGGCCTCCAACTCAGAGATCCTCCTGTTTCTGCCTCCCGAGTGCTAAGATTAAAGGCGTGCACCACTATGCCTGGCAATAAATCTTTTTTTTTTTTTTTTTTTGAAAGCCTCTTAGAGGGCTGGAGAGATGGCTCAGAGCACTGGATGCTCTTCCAGAGGACCTGGATTGGATTCCCAGCACCTACATGGTGGCTCACAACCATCTATAAACTCCAGCTCCAGGAGACCCAATGCTTTCTTCTGACCTGCTCAATCACCAAGCACACATCTTGTGTGTGTGTGTGTGTGTGTGTGTGTGTGTGTGTGTGTGTGTGTGTGTGTGTAGGCAAAACACTCATACACATAAGATAAAATAAATAAATCTGAAAAACCAAAAGGCTCCTTGAAGCCCAACTACTGGAGTTCCTAGTCTGCCTTCCCCCTTACTAGTTTCATGACCTCAGGAAAGTTACCCAACCTCTCTCTGCCTCATTTTCCTGTCTTTAAAATGGAGATAACTTTTGGCTGATAGGATGTCTGTGAGGATGAGAGATAGTGTCTTAGTCAGTGAAGAAACACCACGACCACAGCAGCTCTTATAAAGGGAAACATTTAACTGGGCCTGGCTTACAGTTCAGAGGTTTAGTCCATTGTCATCATGGTGGGAAGCATGGCGGCATGCAGGCAGACGTGGTGATGGAGAGGGAGCTGAGGGTTCTACATCTGGACCGGCAGGCAGCAGGAAGAGAGAGTGACACTGGGCCTGGCGTGAGCATTGAAACCTCAAAACCCGCCCCCAGTGACACACTTCCTCCAACAAGGCCACACCTGCTCTAACAAGGCCACACCTTCTAACAGTGCCTCTCCTTATGGGCCAGGGGGGGGGACGTTTTTATTCAAACCATCACAGATAGCTAGTACTTTTAAGAACAGTGCTGGACAGAGTGGGAATTAAACACATTTAATACAGTCACTGCTGTATTCCATCAATCCTGTGATGTGCCTTATTTTCAAAACTGTGATGATCCTCACAACTGGGGCCTGTGATCACATCTGGGAACAGCTGTCGTTGCCCATGCAAACATAAACTTGGCCTGGTAAGTTTCCAGAGCCTTCTCTTTACTACTCAGTCTAATTACTGTAGTAGGAATCTTAAAAGTTCTTATTGATAAAATCAAACCTGAGGCCAGTTATTGGGGTGAATACTGGAAGGTCAGAGAGACAGAACAAGCCACAGCTACCTCACCTCGCCGGATCCTCAGCTGGTCTTGTCTCCTCAGACTAGAAGCTTCTGTGTCCTCATCCCAATGGCTCTCAGCTGAACTGTGCTGCTCGAAAGCCTGAAGCTTAACCAGCCACATGCTTAACCAGCCAAATGCTTCTAGTTTCTGGTCCTTACGCCTTATATATCTTTCTGCTTTCTACCACCACTCTCTGGGATTAAAGGCTTGCTTTCTGGGATTAAAGGCGTGAGTCACCATGCTTGGCTGTTTCAAATGTGGCCTTGAACTCACAGAGATCCAGAGGGATTTCTGTCTCTGGAATGCTAGGATTAAAGGCATGTGCTATCACTGCCTAACTAGTGGCTTTTTTGTTCTCTGACCCCAGATAAGTTTATTAAGGTACACGATATTTTGGGGAACCCAATACCACCACAAATTACCACTTAAAATGCCTTCACACTGGGTGAGCAGCACATGGGTGGCTGAGGCAGGAGGATCATAAGTTTGAGGTCAGCCTGAGTCTCTGTAGTGAGACTCAAATGATAAAGTAAGTCTTCAAAATGTTCTAGTACAGACCACTTTCAGATTAGATCTGAGCCCGTTCCACAGGAGGGAATTCGTGCTTGGCACTGTAAACCTGTTCAGAAGCCCAGGGCTGGTGAGGTCACAGGCTCTGATGAGGGGAGGCAAAGATGACTACAGCTGTTTTGCTAATGGACATGATGTGTTCAACTACATTCTGTTTTTCCCCCTTTGGTTTTTTGAGACAGGGTTTCTCTGTGTAGCTTTGCGCCTTTCCTGGAACTCACTCTGTAGCCCAGGCTGGCCTCGAACTCATAGAGATCTGCCTGCCTCTGCCTCCCGAGTGCTAGGATTAAAGGCATGTGCCACCACCGCCCGGCTAAACTGCATTCTAAATGCCTCTGTTTATAGCCATAGATCCTTGATGTCAAAGAAGTTTCTTGATGCAGTGGGCAGCGGTTAATGCAGAGACTTATAACTCATCAAAATGTGGAAAAGAAGTAACTGTGGCCTGCTCGACCCTAAGTGGATCACCTGGACCATAGCATTCCCTCCAAGGCTCTGGCAACATCCTAAGGATGGAAGGAACGCTGTGAGACACCGTTGTCTTCTGGAGGGGATGTGGCTGCTGAACCCGTGAACTCATAGCTGGGGAGGTTGCCTGCCTCAGACCTGTACAAGACAGGGTTCCATCAATAGTTAGGGTGGAGCTCATGAGACCCACCCACCCACCCCAAGGAGACATGGGTAGTTATTGGCTGCTGGGGGAGAGGAAGCCATATTCCTCAGGTGTGTAGCCATTGGTGAGCTACCCATGCCCAGGTGAGTGATCTGATGCCCATGCTCAGACAACCTGTGGCTCACAAATAAGAACTCACCAAACCAGGAGGTGGGCTTGGAAAGGAAGGGCTGGGTAGCTGAGGGAGAGGATAAATGAGGATGAAACTGTGAACTTACTCATTCATTCGCAAATTTATAAATAAATAGATTTACACGGCAGTTCAGCATTAAGCAAAATTATTGATCGCTCAGGAAGACGCAGAAACAGACGAGCAAGATTCAGGAATGAGCACAGTTCCCTGTTTTCTTGCAAAGTGACAGACAAGTATCTGTGGTTACAAAAGGAAGAGCCCACCAGGAGATGAAGCTGTGTCGTGTTGTGTGGTTTGTTTCTGAGGAAAGAACAAAATCATCACTGCTCACACCCGAGGTGAGCCAACCCCTGCAACAGCGCTCACAGCAGTGTCTGGGGGCCGGAGAGAATTCTGAAGGGAGCAGCAGTCGGGCAGACTGTACCTCAGGCCAGCAAGACGGCTCAGTGGGTAACATTTGCGCTTACTGCCCACCTGAAGAAAAGTTTGATTCCCAGGGCCTACATGGTTGGAAGAGAGAGCCTATTCCCACAGGACATCCTCTGACGTCCATATGCATCCTCCTGACATACTAAATAAGGAAATGTTCTAAACTCTTTTAAAGAAACGATATATGGCCGGGCGGTGGTGGTGCACGCCTTTAATCCCAGCACTCGGGAGGCAGAAGCAGGCAGATCTCTGTGAGTTCGAGGCCAGCCTGGTCTCCAAAGCGAGTTCCAGGAAAGGTGCAAAGCTACACAGAGAAACCCTATCTCGAAAAAAAAAAACCCCAAAAAAAAAAGAGAGAGAGAGAGAGAGAGAGAGAGAGAGAGAGAAAGAAAGAAAGAAAGAAAGAAAGAAAGAAAGAAAGAAAGAAAGAAAGAAAGAAAGAAAAAGAAAAAGAAAAAGAAAAAGAAAAGAAACAATATATGATATACATCACTTCTTCTGGTGACAGAGAAGCTACTGTGTGTGTTTTGGGAGCTTGGTCAGGAGGACCGGATTCTGTGGCGAGCCTTGGATACATAAGTGAGACTTCAAAAGCAAGAAGCAGAAGAGGGCAGACTGGAAAGAAGAGAAGAGGGTGTCTTCTCCCAGCCAAACTGAATTCAGGGAAGTTGAACTTGAGAGGACGTCTCTGGGCTCCTGAGCTGTGCACGGTGATTCTAGCTTGAAGAATCGATTTCTAAGAAAAGACAAAAGGTTCTTCAGTAAGTGAAAAAGATGTTGGCTGGTGAGGATGCGTTTTTAGCTCTCTGGATTTAAGAGCAGTCTTTCTCATTGTTGTATTATGTGCAACCAACCATCAAAAATCCTTTTCAAAGCATACTTCAAGACTATGAGGTACATTCCCTGCTCGTCCAAGACAACACATTGCCCAAACTCTACTTAGCAGTGAATCACAGAGATGCAGCTGGCTCCCTAGACCTCTCATGGACCAGTTGGTGGTTGGACAGACGGACCAAGGCTTCTTAAGCATCTCCCACCTACAGCCCCTTTTAGTCTGAAATTTTTCTGTAACCCCAGGTATGTGGGTATGAAAAATAGGCACACAACTCAAACACGTAAAAATAAGAAAACATAAAGAAATTTACTTTAAAAAATTATTAGATATACATGTAAATTAACCTATTTTGTTTGTTTGTTTGTTTGTTTGTTTGGTTGGTTGGTTTGGTTTTGTTCAAGACAAGGTTTTTCTTTGTAGCCGAGGAACTCGCTCCGTAGACCAGGCTGGCCTTGAACTCACACAGATCCACCTGCCTCTGCCTCCCCAGTGCTGAGATTAAAGAGATGTACCACCACCGCCTGGCAATTTTACCATTTATTAAAGAAAGAAGCAAATTAGCATACTGAGGAAAATGGACTCATTTTACATATAGAATTAAATTTTGGCTAAATATTTGATACTGCAAGATGTATATCTTTAATGTTTTCTAGACTTAGTTACTATTTAGATTTTATAGTCATCAATATGAGAACACTGGTTCATATAAATATGTGGGAAAAACAAGTGGTTTAGAATAAGTTCAGAAATCATTGGGCATTCTGTCCTCATAGCAAGACAAATCCATTGAGAGATTTTTTTATGGAAGTCAACCACATGAATAGCAACTTTTGTTATCATCTATCTATCTGTCTCTCTCTCTCTCTCTCTCTGTGTGTGTGTGTGTGTGTGTGTGTGTGTGTGTGTGTGTGTGTGTGTGTGTGTATGTGTTTTGGAATACAGTCTCATGTAGCCCAGACTAGCTTTGAACTTGTTCTTTAGCCCAGGCTGGGCTTGAACTCCTGATTCTCCTACCTCAGCCTTCCAAGTGCCAGGATTACAGATACATGCTACCATGTCCAGTTAAACAGCACATTTTTTTCTTTTTTATTGTGTGTGTACCTGGTATGTGGTTTTGTGTTTGTGTGCATGTGCACATGCAACCACGTGTGTGTAGAGTCCTGAGACTGACATT
Organism: Peromyscus maniculatus bairdii; assembly: GCF_049852395.1. Classification (NCBI taxonomy): domain Eukaryota; kingdom Metazoa; phylum Chordata; class Mammalia; order Rodentia; family Cricetidae; genus Peromyscus; species Peromyscus maniculatus. The sequence goes on from NC_134871.1 coordinate 69,293,149, forward strand.
CGATACCTTCTTGATTTCTCTCCACTTTCTTTCCTAGGCAGGGTCTTTCCCTGAACCCAGAGCTCACCAGTTTGGCTCCTCTAGCTAGTCAGCTTGCCCTGAGGAGCCCTTTCTCGGTCTCCCACCCAGGACTGGGATTACAGGCAGGCTACCATGCTCTCCTGGGTGTAAGGAGAATATGAGGGATGCGAACGTGGATGAGGAGCACTTACCCACTCAGCATCTCCTCAGCCCCCAAACAGCAATTTCCTAAAATCAAACATTCTAACATGATATCACCTGGAATGATACATGCTGGAAAAAGATGGTAGGAAAACACTAAAGTCTTTGTTTTTCATAATTAAACCATTACATTTCTATAAGCACAGAAAAACTGAGTATGTACAGTAAAAAAAAAACACTGCAATTACAACACAGCAATCTCAGATCTCACCCAGGTGTTTGGAGCAGGGTTTTGCTGGCCTTGGGAGGTGCCACAGGTGCACACAGAGTGCGTGAGTCGTGTCCAGAACCAAGGCCGCAGTGAGGTCGCCCGCCAAAAACACTTACACTCCATTTGACATTTGATTTTGAATTAAGTTTTTGGTTGCTTGCACATTCCGAAAGCTTGTACTATTGCCAAATTTGCTATGATCCCCTCATTCAGGTCTGTGGCCCTCAATTTAGGAAGCTGGAGGGGGCAGGCAAGCACAAAAGCAAAAGCAAACACAAGCCGTGGCCTCAGAGAGTACTCCTGCACCTAGAGCCACACAGGAGGCTGGGGCCTGGGGTAGGAGCGCTCCTTCCTCCCCGGCTGGAGGGAAGGGCAATGCCAGAGCACCAGCCCAGCACTTACGGCTGCTCTCCCCCTCCTCCCTGGCTTGGGGCCAGACCAGAATATTCTGACAGCCCCAGAAAGTCACAGTCCCTATGGGCTTCGTGTTCCAGTCTGTGAAAGGAGACCCACAGACAGGTACCATGGTGTCTTGTTGTTTCAGCGTGGGAAATGGAACTCAGGGCTTCACATGTGCTAGGCTCTCCCACGGAGCCACACCCCTAGCCCCGTGGAAATATGGATATGTAGCAAAACCCGCACAAATTTGTGGTGAGGTTCCATGGGCCACACATTAGCAGATGGCATGGTAGACGTCTATCAGGACACTGGGCTGGTCACGGGCCGTGCTGTCTCGGATCAGAACCAGTGAATGCTGCTCTCAGGATCACAAGTAAGGTGTAGACCAGAAGGGGATGTGGCTCACACGGGCAATGGTCAAGGGTGGGTTAGGGGTCACTGCCACAACTTCAGTCATCTAAGGCCTGAGGGTTTTCTGGGAGGCCTGAGATAGGCAGAAACTGAAGGTATAGAGGGATAAAGTACATCCAAGACGGCATATATCGTCAAGATACGTTTTCTGGCTGGGGTCCTCCACCCTTTTGGTGCGCCAAGTCTGGGCATGCTAAGGAAGAAACTGAGTCACAGGTGCTCTTCTCAAAACGGGGCTCTACCGCCCTCACCTCTGACTTTCTCTGGAGAGCCTTGAGTCGGGGAGCAGGGAGCACCTGGGGAGCAGGCACCTTGTGCAAGCGCTGGCTGAGGCCCAAGCCCTGTGAGGCTCCCAGTTCTCCTAGAGCTTGCCCGTGTCAGCCTCCTCTGTGGGTTCTTCCTCCTCGTTCTCATCTTCCTCCCTACCAGCAGGAGTGACAGGTCATGTGTGGGGTGTGTGTGTGCGTGCGTGCGTGCGTGCGTGTGCGCGCGCGCATGCATGTGTACATGTGTGCATGTGTTACATATGTGCATGCATGTTTGTTGCACACCTTGCTACATTCTGAAAACAAATCTGTGGGGGGAAACACCACTGCCACCATCGTCCAGGTGAGGAGACCCGGGCTCAGAGCAGGCCTCGGCGGTGGAGGGCGTCATGGAATTCGCTTCATACTAGGTTCTCAGCCCAGCTCAGCCACCAATCTTCTGGGACACCTTGGATAACTAACCGGCCCTCCCTCGGCCTCAGTTTCCCCCCTTTAACCGTAGCATAAGTCCCTCCACTCGACACTCATGAGTCCCTCCCAAATTTCTGTTCCTAGCCGGCCAGGAAGACTAGATGCATTGAGCCCACACGCCTTTGGATCCCCCAAAGAAGGAGGAGGCCTGGGGTGGGCCTGTCTTCTAGGCCTCAACAGTCACAGCAGCTGTGACAGCAGGGTGGCCTCACCTGAACCCTGACCAAGCTGAGTGGCACCAAAACTGAAGAGTCACTAGCAGGCACCATGGCTTCCTTGGGCCTCAGGGCTGGCTATGCCACGGAAATGCCACAGCAATGCCTTCTTTTTGTGGCGAGGGTGGCCCTGAGCTGAAGGGTGGTTAGTATATGGAGTCTGCTGCAGCCTCAGAGACTCTGAATTCGGGGACCTTCTTGCCTCAAAATGCAAACAGCACTGCCAGTGGCTGACAGCACCTGAGTTCCTCCCGAGAGGCAGGCCCTGCACTCACGCGCTCTCTGTTCCGTCAGATCGTTTCAGCGTCTCACTGATAGAGACAGACCAGAAACATCCCATCCCAGAGACAGGGGTGAGGGCGGCTGAGCAGAAGCCCCCATCTTCCTCAGGTGATGCCACCACGCAGGACCAGGGTCCCAGGGTCACTGAGCCACCCTGGGCTCCAAGCAGTTCGAGTTACTCTCTGGCCGGGGCTCCTGGGGGAAGGTGAAGCGTAATGACTTATGGGCAATTAACTGCCAGAAAGCAAGCCCGAGATTTTTTTTTTTTTTGCCTTGGAAATTTGTCACAGGCCATCCAGTTGTTTTCCATCCCCTTCTAGAAGGAAGACCGTCCAGCCCGTGGAGGGGCAGCTCCGGCAGTTCCTCGCAGTCCGTTTTGGATGAGGCATTGCCCCTTCCTTGACCAGCCTCTCAGTCAAGGAGAAGGTCAGTGGACACAGTCTCCTCTGCAGGAACTGGTGCTGGTGGGGGTCACTGTGGGGGCCGGGGAGGCCCGGGGGCAGCTCCCTGGGGTAACTGAGGGAAAACAGGGGACGTCAATCCTTATCTGGAATTCGTTAATGAGGAGAACATTAGTCAGCTGTGAAGGCCAAGATGGTACGATAGGCCATTGGGTGGGAAGGGGCAGGGGTGGGGGCTAGGCCACCATGGGAGAGCGTGGTATGGGCAGACACACCTCCTCTACCCCACGTGTCCAAATCCAGGCTAGAAAGGCCCTATAAGTGCCCAAGGCGCAGCCTCCGCAGAGGCCCAGAGAAAGAGAGGACAGAAAGAGAGAGAGAGAGAGGGTGAGGAAAAGCCACCCCCGTGGCCGGGGCTCCGAAGGCTGAGCAGCATGTGGGAACTCCGATCCATAGCCTTCTCCCGGGCCGTGCTGGCCGAGTTCCTGGCCACGCTCCTTTTCGTTTTCTTCGGCCTTGGCTCAGCCCTCCAGTGGGCCAGCTCCCCACCCTCTGTGCTCCAGATCGCCGTGGCCTTTGGCCTGGGCATTGGCACCTTGGTTCAGGCTCTGGGCCACGTCAGCGGGGCCCACATCAACCCTGCTGTGACCGTGGCCTGCCTCGTGGGCTGCCATGTCTCCTTCCTTCGAGCGGCTTTCTATGTGGCTGCCCAGCTGCTGGGGGCTGTGGCCGGGGCGGCAATCCTCCATGAGATTACTCCGGTAGAAATCCGCGGGGACCTGGCTGTCAACGCTGTGAGTAGCCTGAGCTTTGCCCCTTCTTGGAGGGGCAGACGCTGAGAAGCTTTGTGCAGGATAAGATGTGTTGCCCAGGCTGAGAGGGGAAACCGCCGATGACTTGAAACACAGCTACCTCAGGAGAGCTGAGGAGAGAGCCGCCCAGTGACCAGGAGCAGAATCCTGGCTGCCACCTGTGGGGCCTTCCACCCAGCGCCACCGAGGGAGAGCAGGCTTGGGTTTCTGTTGGACTCCTGAGGAAGACTAGGGTAGAGTGTAGCCGGACAGCACCCTAGTACGGACAAACAGGCCCTTGGGGCCTCGGGAACTTCCGAGTGCAGTTGCAAAGATCTAGAGAGGAAGGGAAGAGGAATCTCCATAGCGCAGACTGTGTGAGGACTGAACAGTTCCTCATGAGCCAGACACTGACAGCTTTGTAAGGTAGGGGCAGGCTCAAGGTGGTGGCGGGCAACGGGGCAGGGCGCCCCTAAATCCTCAAACCCTGATTCAACCACAAAACCCATAATCTCTCCCTCAACCAGTTGTCCTAAGCATCGTCTGGGCTTTGTCTCGAAAACCACGAAACAGACTTGGGAAGGGAAGCAGTCGATCAAATGTTCTAGAGTTTGTTCGTGCCAGAATTCCCAGAACCTAACAGGAGCCGGCAGGGGAGACTCCTGGAGCTTGCCATCTGGTGGTGCCTTCATGTTATGGTGGTGAACAGCACGCACCTGGGGCACCTTGAGAGAAGATGGAGCCATGGTGCCTCTCCTCTCCAATCTGTGCAGGTTTAGGAATCTAGGGATCCCTTCAGCACAACCCGCACTCCGCACCCCTACCCCAAACCAGGAAAGCAAGAACCCCGCGCCTCCTTCTCCCCCTCCTCAGTCCCTCGGCCCTGCACACACACTGCTCATCTGAAGAAGTGGCTTTCCTCGTGAGAGGAGCAGAGGCTCGCCAGTTAGGGAGCACCCTTCCTCAAGATGAAAGCTACAGTGAGACTGGGCACCTAGAGTCAAAAGGGCTGGAGGGGCCGAGGTGAGAGATGGAGTGTGTCCATTATTAAATGTGTATAAAATTTAATTTTGGAGTGTGTCCAAAATTAAATGAGTTTGTTTTACAGCAGGCCGACATCCAGCTAGAGTCTAAGGAGAACTTCCTGAGAGCATCTCTCAGGCTTTCTCTAGCAGGAAGGCCCCGGGGAACAGCCAGCCCTTGTCCCCCAACATTTCCCAGCCTACCCCGCAGTCAACATCACAGGCTGGTCGTCTGCATGGACCCATCCTGAGTGGTAGAGGGAATCCTGCCTGTCCGGAATAAGGCATCATAGCAGCCATTTGCCCTGAGGCTAGAGGCCAGTGACCACCCAAGCTGCTCAGTGTTCTCTGAGGATGCCATCAAGGGTCAGCTTGGACCCCAGGAAGTTGCCACTGATGCAGATCTGCCCTATGCCAGGCCACATGCTATCTTAGCCTTGATATAGCACCGTAAGTTCAGTTCTGAGGTCTCCCCACCCTATAGCTTCAATCCAGCACTCAGTGGGCCCAATCATGGAGGCAGTAAACAGTTTCATCTAGAAACAGCCCTGGCTACGTGACATCAGACGCACATCTCGACCATCCTCCTCAAACAGCCATTGCCAACAAGAGTGGGGTTAGAGGCTCACCCCGTCATCCCCAATCCTCCAGGACTGGTTTTATCATCCACGTTTGCAGAATGAGATACTGAGGCCAAAGCAAACAGTCCCCCAGCAAATCAGAAGTGGCAGTCCCAAGTCCTCTTTCCTGTCTCTAGGAGGCTGTAGCATAGTAGAGGTTGAGGCTAGACCCTAGAAAGACCTTGAAGCACCAGGCTAGGAGCTCAGGACCTAGAGAAGGAGAGTGGGAGTCGCGAATTGTCACCGGTACACCCTGTGAAGTGCTCAGCCCCAGAGGGCAGGGTGTGGGGACAGGATGACAAAGCCCAGGAGAAATCCAGCGCTGGGTGCGGCCAGGTTATGAAACGGCCTCTCAGTTCAGCCCCAAGTTCTCTGCTTCCCCACAGCAGAGGCTGCAGTGACCACCTTCAGCATTCAAAAGCCCCCCACCCCCAGCCTCCACAGGATGTGCAGGGAGCAGCCCTGGGGACGGAAGTCTGAATGCAATGAAGAGAAGGGAAGGCAGAGGTGACCCACCAGACTCTAAGTCCCTTGACCGTGGGACCACAGGAAGAGTGATCTCCTCGGCATCCCATTGCATCAGTGGGACCTAGAGACACAGGCCATTCTGTTCCAGGTCCCGGAGTTTCCTGCTGCAATCAGACCCCTCCCCTAAATCTGAATTGCAGCCTCTCCTTCCTCTCACAGACCTCAGCCTCCTCATCTGTTAGGTTCTGGGCTCTACCTCCCACCCTCGGGCTGTTCGGGTCCGTCCCCAGCCTTGGGGCCAGGACCCAGTAGGGGCAGAGATTATAGTAAGGTGGAAGGGGTAGGTTTCTCAATGGAGCCAAAAGCAGGTGAGCAAAGAGAGGAGGCAGGCAGTGTTATCAGCTTCGCTCCACTCATTCTCTCTCTCTCTCTCTCTCTCTCTCTCTCTCACCCCCCCCTCTCTTTCTCCAGCTCCACAACAATGCGACAGCAGGCCAGGCGGTGACGGTGGAGCTCTTCCTGACCATGCAGCTGGTGCTCTGCATCTTCGCCTCCACGGACGAGCGACGCAGTGACAACCTGGGCAGTCCCGCTCTCTCCATCGGTTTCTCTGTCACCCTGGGCCACCTCCTTGGGGTAAGCCATGGCCACAGGTTCCAGCCACCCTGCAAGAACCAAAGCATACACGTCCCCGGAAGAACTATCCACCCAGGACACTGTAGAGACAGACACATACAACTCTCCAGAGGGACAGTCACACAGAATGCCCAAGGAAGACACATAATCTGAAGCTCTGGCTCCCAGACACCTCTAAATAGCAGATAGCCCTCCAGTCTCAAGAAATACAAGCCCAGGAATTCATCACCCACAGGTTTCCCACACACACACTTTTTGTTTTGTTTGTTTTGTTTTTCGAGACAGGGTTTCTCTGTGTAGCCCTGCCTGTCCTGGATCTTGCTCTGTAGACCAGGCTGGCCTCGAACTCACAGAGATCCGCCTGGCTCTGCCTCCTGAGTGCTGGGATTAAAGGCGTGCGCCACTGCCCGGTTCTGCTTTTTTTTTTTTTTTCTTTTTAAGACTGGGTCTCACTATGTAACCTTGACTGTGCTGAAACTCAGTATGTAGACCAGGCTACCCTTGAACTCACAGAGATATTGCCTGCCTCTGCCTCCTAAGTGCTGGGACGAAAGATGTGGCCGCTGGCCCCACCTTCCATGGGTTCCCTTTAAGCTGAGTCCGAGCGTCCCAAGCACTGGAACGGGGATGAGGGTGTGCTGTCCTGTTCTCTCTGCTCACTTCCCACTACAGATCTACTTCACTGGCTGCTCCATGAACCCAGCCCGCTCCCTGGCTCCCGCAGTCGTCACTGGCAAGTTTGATGACCACTGGGTAATGGACAAACCCCTGCCTTCCCCGTTCCTAGAAATCACCCCAGAGAGACACTAGGGGGCTACAATAGATTTGTGTGGGGTGGGGGTCGGAGGGATGGAGGGGTGGGTGGACTTCTCAATCCCTCAGCACTTGTCCTGAGGCCCTGAGAAACCTTTGTTCCACCCTCCAGAGCTGGGCCAAAGATTCTGTCTTCCCCTGTCCCTTGCTATAAATGAAGATAACAGTGGGTATTTTATTGGCTTTCTTGAGGAAATTAAGCGAGTTTATCTCCATAGCACAGGGCCTGGAATTCAGACCCCCAGTAAATGATATTCATGCTTAACCATAGTGCTTAGTATGTGCTGGGCCCTTTTCTCCGAGGTTGGCAAACCGTAGCCCGTTTAATTGCCCCATCTCTAGGAAGTGAGCATTCTTTTAAGGAAAAGAAACAGACTCAGAGAAAGTGAGTTGTCTAAGTTCACACAAGTGGTGGAATCAGGACTCACAGCCAGGCAGCCGGCTTAAGAATTTACCCACTCGCCCCCGACACGAACAATGCGCCCTTGGCGGCTCATGCTATTGCATCAGTCTTCACAACATCAGAGGCACCCGAGGGCCGGTTCCTACCCAGCCTGGACAGCAGCGTGTCCGGTGGGGGGGGGGGGGGGTCCACGGGCTGGGTGAGTCGGTGCCGGAACCTCTCCTCTCGTCCCTCCAGGTCTTCTGGATCGGACCCCTGGTGGGCGCCATCATCGGCTCCCTCCTCTACAACTACCTGCTGTTCCCCTCGGCCAAAAGCCTGCAGGAGCGCCTGGCGGTGCTCAAGGGCCTGGAGCCCGACACCGACTGGGAGGAACGCGAGGTGCGGCGGCGGCAGTCGGTGGAGCTCCACTCTCCGCAGAGCCTGCCGCGCGGGAGCAAGGCCTGAGCGCCCCGCATCGCCCCGCACCGCAGCGGATCGCCGCGCAGCCGGCCGACGGCCGCCCCCTTCCTCCCCCTGGCCCGCCGTCGGCCCCCAGTGCAGAGCGGCTGCTCCAGCGCCCGCGAGCGCGGGGAGCCTCAAGAAGGGGCTCTTCCCGGGAGCCTGGCAGAACCCCCACCCCGAAGTCTTGGCCCCAGCGACCATCCGGCTCGCCCTTTGCAGGGAACCAGGAACTTGGGGGACCAAGGCAGTGGGGAGGGAGCGCAGGCGGGCGGGCGGGCGACCGAGAGCCCGCACCTGGTGCTGGGCTGCATAGAGACCTGCATAGAGACCACCTTGGGGGCCTGTGGCTGGTATCTGGTTTTGTTCGGGTGTAAAAAGTGCCCCGCGTGCTTCTCTCCTCTCGCGCCGGGGTTGTGTGTGCCTGAGTGTGACCCTGGATGCCCATAGTGATGCAGGGCCGAGGACTTCTCATTCCCGCTTTGGCTGCCTTCTCCTGCACCTGCAATAAATCCACTTCCTCTGCTAAGGATGAGTCCTCCTAGCAAGTCAGGTCCAGGAAGGGGTGCGGGGCTGGTTTCCAACCTCTTCTTCGACCCTCTGGGAAGGCTCCACCAAGGAGCAATCCTCGGCCCAAAGACTGGACGGGACTCATTGCTGGAAGGAACGTGTGTTGACTAGAAAACAAGTCCCCTAGACTTGACCTCCGGAGAAGGGAGGGCTGGGTATCCAAGGACGTTCTTTCTGCCCCGAGGGAAGACTTTCCAACGGGGAGAGGGGAGGCAGGCATATAAGTGTGTGTATGACTCCCTTCCCCAGGGAGCCCACACACACCCAAAGATTAGTCTTCCACTTGGACAAAGAAAACAAAAACCTTCCGGAGGGCCCCAGCTTTTGTCCTGGGAGAGGGGGAGATTTGCAATAAGACACTGCTTGAAAGGAGACACTCTGTTTCGCAAGTGAGCCCTGGAGCCCGGCACACGGGCATGCCTATGGTTGGCAGGGCAAGGTGCTCAGGCATGCGACCACAGGAACCCAGCAACACCCTCCGGCCCTGGCTGCCCCTCCTCCTCAGGAACCTCCGTTTCCTCTTTTCTTCCTCCCTGCGCTGTGCTCCGCCCTCTTCCAGCTCCCACAGCCCAGCAGTTGCAGTGTGCCGACCTTGTAGTCTGCTGTTCCCCAGAGTCAGAGAAAGGAAGTGACTGGACCCGGCAGAGGCAGATCAGAGTCTAGAACCCAGGTTTCTAAAATGCCCGGAGCAGGGCAAGGGCTCTCCAGTGAGATTAAAGTGGGATTAAGTGAGAGGGTGCACATAAGACGCTGTGTGAACTGTGAGTCTCACCACCCTCACCGCAGTGGTAGGCTCACTTTCGCTATTGCTGCCCTCTCCAGGAGGCGACGGCAGAATGAAGAGGTCAGACCTCGAACTTTCTCTACTTCTTACAATTGGTAGTTAAAGCCAATGAGAGCCCTGGAGCCCCAAGGTCCAGCCAGAAGGAGCTGGGTTTGCTGCTGGCCCCTTCCTGGTCCAGGCGCTGAGACTTTCCTTATTGCCTGCACGCTGGCAATCTTCCACCTCCTCCCTCAGCCACGCTTCCGCTCTCTCTGCAGCTGCTAACTAGTCTAAGGCTCACACCTTGAGCCCCTTCTCCCTGATTTCTGTCACCCCCACACTCTCAAGGCTTCTGATTGCCTCCGTCCCCAACACCAGCCTCGAACTCCAACACCCCATTCATGTGACCAGACACAAGCGAAGTCTCTGAATCTGTGACCTTTCTGTCTCCTTGACCAAATTTCTCACTGGAGGCAAGAAGAGTTGCGATGGACACACAGGCTGTGGAGAGGACCCCTCTCCCACACTCCAACAGCTGCTGACAGCCGCTTGACCTCACGGCTGCCAGGAAGATCTCTGGGGCTGCCTCTCGGTCATTACCCTGAAAGTTCAAAGCATCAGGGCATCACATCCCCACCCGACTTGACTCCCAACACACCCCTCTTAAAGGTCAAGAATGTATCTGAACCACTTCCTGAATCACATCCTCCCCGTGACTGGAGCCTAAATGATGGACGAATCGGGGAGTAAGAGTGATTGGGCTCCTCTGTGTCCCAGCCCAGTGCTGACCACTTCCTATGTGTTAACTCAGATCAATGGCAACCTTTGGTTGGGTTCAGGAAGGGCCATAGCCCCCAGCCGTGCAAGGCTTTACTATTTCCAGACAATTCCCTTAACATTCCAGCCTCATGAGACAGGCAGAGCAGATGCATCTTTTCCCGTTTCATTCTGAAACTGAGGCCCAAAGACACATGGATAAGACCCAACAGAGCCAAGACTTGGACCCCAAGAGCCGTCTTACACAAAACCCCGTATCTTTCCACTGAGGTGAGCCCTAGGCTCTTCCTGAGAGTCCCTGACAGAAACCAGAACACTCAGCTAGGCTGGGCCAGCCCGGTCCAAGTCCCTATCATGTAGTGGATGGAGAGCCTTGAAGAGGGTGGTGACCGGGTCAGGAGGAAATGATGTAAGGACTCATGGATGGTTCCTGCCCTTGAAGAGCACCCAGTCAAGAAGGTGGAGGTCGGACACACCCAAACTAGACAGATGCAGGACAGCAGGTAGACAGACTTCCAGGTCCCCAAGCTGGGACACACAGCTCTGGGCTGACAGGAAGTAGCTGATCACCTGTCACAGTGCATTTCCCTCCTTGTGCAGAGTGACTTCACACGTCCACAAGTTGCTTGGATGTTTGTGTCTTTAGGCTGTGGTCCTGCATGTAGACCACACCTCTCAGGCAGAGTGTAAGCTCTTTGGAGGCAAGGCAGTCTCTTACCATCTTTCCCTTTTGGTCTTGTCTAACACAGTGTTTTGCATATAATAAACACTCAACAAATGCTCATTTGTCAATAAATCTTTTCTCTCTCCCACATCTTAAAAGTGGGCAGTCTAGCTGGGCGGCAGTGGTGCACGCATTTAATACCAGCACACGGGAGGCAGAGCCAGGTGGATCTCTGTGAGTTCGAGGCCAGCCTGGTCTACAGAGTGAGATCCAGGACGAGACACCAAAACTACACAGAAAAACCCTGTCTCAAAAAACAAACAAATAAAGAAATAAATAAATAAATAAATAAATAAATAAATAAAAAGTGGTCAGTCTAGTCCACATGCCAGAGACAGTCCCAGGTCCCTAATGTTTCCACCCCGGCCCTCTCCTTCTAGAGGTCCCTATATTAGGAGAGATAGGAAACGAGCCTTTCTCTGAGAGATGCTAGCCCCTTTGCCACAGGCCGGGAGACACTCTTCCCAGCCCAAAAGTTCCCAGGGAGCTTCCTTTGGAGCAGGAAGTTCAGGACCTTGAGTCCACAGGACGAAGATATAATAAGAAGAATTATTACTTTCATTTTATCTTATATGTTATGTATATTTTTGCCTTCATATATGTCTGTGTACCATGTGTGTGCCTGGTGTCCACGGAAGCCGGAATAGGACCTCTCTTGGACTGGGTTACAGACTTTTGTCAGCTCCATGTGAGCTCTGGGAATCGAACTCAGGTCCTCTGGAAGAGCAGCCAGTGCTCTTAACCATGGAGTCATCTCTCCAGCCCCCAGTTCTAAAATACAGTACCTAGGAGAGCAGTGGCTGGGATGGAAACCACGGCCCCATTGTCGTCCACAAGTGCCTGAGTTCCCTCCCTTAGTCTTTAGTTCAAATTGGATCCTCGGCTCTGACACAGAAAAGAACTCCAGGGGAAGCCAGTCTGAAGCAGAGTTGGAGTTCATTAAAGAAAAATAAGAACTGCCTGAGTATATGGGCTTCTCAATGAAGAGTCCCCACGAAACGCCTAAGTAGTCGCCAAATAGAACATGTTAGTGATGTTCAAAGAGTTCCTGAGAAAGTGTTTTTCTTCAATAAATGAGATTTCAGGGTGACTCTGGAGGGGCCTCAGGTAGGATTACATTCTGATCAAATAAAACCAGAAGCCACTAGGGTTGCCCAAGGGGGCTTAGAATGGACTGTTTTACTGTAAAGGGTGTTCCTGGTGAGATTCCTAGAAAATTCCAGGTTTGAAACTGGGAAGGAGGAGGCCTGAAGCAAATGTTAATTGAGTTGGAATTGTTGACTCTGAGCTAGTCTGAGTCCCCTGTCTATAACCGACTATAAAGCAGCTCCTGAGGTGGTTTGGGTGGGATTACAAAGAGATAAGGAACCGCCAATAGACACCACGATTTCACAAGTTGGTTAGAACATCTCATTGTAAATGGAGTCTTTCCTGAGAGACTAGAAAACCTAGGGTTTATGCTTGGGGAAGGAGAAAGGCCTTAAGCAAATGTTGTCAATTGTGTTGGAATTCTCAGTTCTCAACTAGTAAGAGGCTCCACCCAGACTCTGGGGTGAAGGGCTCCTTTCTTTTCCCAACATCCCCATAACTTGGCTAATAACTCTGTCCCATCATTTCTCCAGTAAGGGACCTGGTGACCCTGACGGTTAGAGAGATGGAAAGACCACAGGCACAAGCCTTGGAAACAGAACTGGCTGCCCTCTGGGGGGACCTTGACAGATGGAGGCCTCCTTTGGTTACACCAAGGCCATTCCTTGTGACCAAGTCTGTGTAGCAGGTTGTGGCCTCCATCCCAGGCCACTGTGCCAGCCCGAATTCTGGTCCTCTCACAAGGCTGCTTGGAATTAAATCACTTGCACAGTAGAGACAGTTCCAACCTATATTTTAATCCATAAAATGGCAAGAACTAGTTCTTTTGTTGGTTTGTTTTTGAGATAGGATCTTACTGTGTTTCTGGCTGACCTAGAACTCACTACGTAGATCAGGCTGGGCTTGAACTCAGAGATCTTCCTGCCTCTGCCTCCCAAAGGCTGGAATGAAAGGTGTGAGCTACCATGCCTGGCCCAGACTAGCTTTTTTCCCTCCCCAGCAGCGGGAATTAAACTTAGGGTCCCACATACGCTAGGCAGGGGCCCCACCGCTGAGCTATATATTCTCAGCAAGAACAAGTTCTTGGCCTTTCTTTCTAGTCTTCAGTTAGCTGGGAAAGAGCAAGCTCAAATTCTCAGGCAGGAACTTTGTTTGATGGGTCAGTCTCCCGGGAGCACTTGAGTCCTGCCCACTCTAAGACAGACTGTGAGACCTATGGATTCAGGAAGACAGTGCCCTGGCAGAGAAGATGAAAGAAAGAAAAAAAGGGAGGTAGGGTGCCTAGGAAGGCAAATTAAGTGCTGCAGAAAGAAAGATGTCTGTCCTCAAGGTCTCTGAGGTGACTGTTCTCCAGCCTGAACCCCAAGCCCTGAAGAAAATCCTGATCGCAGCTACCGTGCCCTGCTGGGGACATAGCCTTGCAACCTCACAGAGAAAAGAACAGTCCACCTGACTGGAGCCGTTGGGGAGGAGCCGCTGAGCAGGAAATGTCAGGCAGAATGGGGAACAATGGCGGGGTTTCTTTGGCCCTGTTTTCTTTGGCCCCTTAGCTGCCACCTGGCCGGGAGTCCCTCCTCCAGGGTGTAGGTGCCTCCTCTCCTCTTCCCCTGCTGGACCCTAGGACTCCACTGCCTGGGGAGGCTTTTAAAATGGCTCATAGCATGAGGTGACGTTCCTGAACCTCGCTCTATGGCTGGAACAATGCAAAGTGGCCAAGCATGAATGGGGTGTGTGTGTGGGGGGGTGGACAGAGGGGATGCAGCTCCCCTCCCGGGATCCAGGGTCCTTGCCCTGCCCTCAAGCCCTCCAGCCTCCTTCCACACATGCCAACCTGGGGAAGGCTGAGAGCTGCAGTGGAGGTCTGGAAGCCCAGGGGCGAGAAACAAGGACAAGAGGGAGCTGGGAGCTAGAAAAAAAAAATCTGTTGCCCAATCCAAGAGTGGAAGGAGTCGATGGGGGTGGGAGTGGGGGCAGAAAGACTGTATGAGAGTCAGACCTAGGAAAATGAGACAGAGGCGGGCAGACGCGAAGATCCACAGATGGAAAGAAACTAAAGAACGAGAAATAGAGAGTAGCTAGAAACAGTACTAGACAGATTGAGTGGAAAAGGAAGGAAGAAAAAAGGCAGAAAGAGGGAGAATTAGAAGACAGAAAGTGACGGAGAAAAAGAAACAGCAGTGAAGGAACTAGTGATGTGGGGGACAGAGATGAACGGACAATCAGAGAAAGAGACAGAGAGAGACAGTGAGAGACAGAAAAAGAGACAGAGACACCGAGACTGCCACGTTGGGAGAACGACCAACAGGAATAAGAAGCAGACAGCCACTTGGAGAGCGACCAAAACTAAATGAGGGGTTAAATGGACCGACAGAGGCTGGCTGAGGAGGAAGAGAGAAGAAAGTGGGGGACAGAAGTGAGGGACATCTGGGTCGGAAACAGGCGAGGCCAAGACCCTTCACTCTGACCCCAATCTCAGGGCCTCTTCTCTCTAAGCCCCAAATCCGTCACCACCCCAGGGTCCCCAAGGGCTGCCGTGGAGAATATCTCCCAGAGCCTGCTGCCTAGAGCCGGCGCTGCCACACGTGGCGTCGAGGATTACCAAGAGCAGGGCAGGCTGACACTGTTCCCTCTCCAACGCCCCCGCTCCCGCCGGGCTGGACCGGGGAGAGGCCCACGATCGCCGGACCGCCCCTGCCACGGGCGGATAGGGAGCTAAGAGGCGCTGTCCTCAGAGAGTCGCATCACTCTGGCCCGGCCGTGGGTGAAGCCGGGTCAGGATGCTCCGGTCGCGCGAGGAAAAGGAGGAGCTGGACCAAAAGCCCGAGGAGCAGAAAAGGGGAAGACTGTCAGCCGTCCCGGGCCGCAGGTGAAGGCCGGCGGCGAGAGGGACTTCCAGAGCTCCGTGCCACCCGGGGACAGCAGCCCAGGGAGCCCGGGCACGCACGTCGGCCACGATGCGCGCCACCCAGACCTCGGGGCCGGCCTACACCGCCGCGTGGGTCACGTGGCCCGGGCGGGTCCGCCGCTGTGCGGGCGGGGGGTCGGGGGCGCGCGGGGGGGCCGGGGGCGGCGAGCGCGCGCCCGCCCGGCTCGTTCCCTGCGCGCTGCGCTGGCCCCTGGGCACGGGAGCCGCCCCCGGCCCCCCCGCGCTCTGCCCGCCGCGGGGCGCGCGCCCTCTATATAGCGCACCCCTGCCCGGCCCGCGCCAGGCCGCCAGCCACAGAGTGGCCGCCGCCGCCGCACGGGCACCGCGCGCAGAGCCCCGCAGCCAGCCGCCCGCCTCCGCTGCCAGCGCCGCCCCGACGGCCTCCCCGCGACGCTGCCGCTGCCACCGGGCTCCCAAGGCCACCATGAAGAAGGAGGTGTGCTCGGTTGCCTTCTTCAAGGCTGTGTTCGCAGAGTTCCTGGCCACCCTCATCTTCGTCTTCTTTGGCCTGGGCTCGGCACTCAAGTGGCCCTCGGCGCTGCCCTCCATTCTGCAGATCTCCATCGCCTTTGGCCTGGCCATCGGTACCCTGGCTCAAGCTCTGGGACCTGTGAGCGGTGGCCACATCAACCCGGCCATTACTCTGGCCCTCTTAGTCGGCAACCAGATCTCACTGCTCCGGGCCATCTTCTACGTGGCAGCCCAGCTGGTGGGTGCCATTGCGGGGGCAGCCCTCCTCTACTGGTTGGCGCCACTCAATGCCCGGGGCAACCTGGCGGTCAATGCGGTGAGTGTCCTCCGGACTGTGGAGGGGTGGACAGAGACCCTGAGGACGGTTTAGACCAGACTCTGCATGCTCCTCTCCATCTTGAGAATGGGTACAACCGAAAAGCTGGTGTACAACTTTACCGGGAAAAGCAGGCCAACCAACCTCCTGGCCAACCTGTGCTCCCCTGTCTCAGCTTCTCTTCCCGTTCTACTTCATCTGACCCCTCCTCTTCTACTGCTCTGCCCGGTTCTACTTCATCTGACCCCTCCTCTTCTACTGCTCTGCCCGGCCTTGCTGCCAAAACATCCCTTCGCCCCTAGGCTCACCTATGAGTTCTCTCTTGCCAGCCCCTTGGTCGCGTACTTTTAATGGACCCATCAAAGAGCAATGGATAGTGATCGTGGTCTGGGGTACCCCTGACCTCCCTGGACTTCCAGTTTATCTCCCATTACGTGGGGGTGGCCATAGCACAGCAGGTCTCATGGGGATACACTTAGAAGCTGTGGTGTGACACCCCCACATGCCGGCTCCCCCTTTTGTAGCCCCCTGCTGTCGTCGTCCCCCGCCCCCCGTTCTTGCAGCCCTAGATTCAGCCCCCTGTCCCATGTGAACTGGGTTCACTAATCAAACACAGAGGAGGATTTTCTCGGCCATTGTCAAGCCGTGAGTCAGACGCACTGGAGAGACGGGTTTGAGGCTGGCACCGGCAGCGGGTCAGGCCCGGAGAGGAGGCCAGGGGCTGTTTGCAGTCGGCACACTGGGCAGCTGCCCACAGGAGGGAGGGTAAAATGCCAGCTTGTGGGGGCTGGGGACTGGGCAGAGCCGTTGACATGATGGCGCCCAGGAAGACTTCGCTGACACCCTACCCTCTGGCTACAGGCCTGCGCTTTAAGCCTGTACACACTGGAGTACCGTCTGTCTCTCCAGCGAATGGCCCTGGCTCGTGCACAGGGTTTAGTTAGTTAGCTTCCGAGAGCTCAGGCTCCTCCGGGTGTCCTTGAAGGCCAGAGCCGTCTAGTGAGAACCCAGGGCCCTAATCGCGCTCTCCCTTGTAGCTCAGCAACAGTACGACACCGGGGAAGGCCACCGTGGTGGAGCTGATCTTGACCTTTCAGCTGGCCCTCTGCATCTTCTCCTCCACCGACGCCCGCCGCACCAGCCCGGTGGGCTCCCCGGCTTTGTCCATTGGGCTGTCCGTCACACTGGGCCATCTTGTGGGGGTGAGTAGTGCTGACCCACGCTGGGGTGTCGTGGAGAGAAGTCACTCAGGATGAGTTAGTGGCCCCCTGGAATAACATCTCCTCGGCAGGGAAAGGCAGAGGTGAAGCCCGGTCTTGCGGCTTCTGGGCTGTGGCCCTACTGGACCCTAGGTTTGACGCCCCGCCCCCCCCCCCCCAAAGCCTCTCCGGACTGAGAAACAGTGTGAATAAGTGGGAAGGAGAGTGAGCACAGAGAAAGGAGCCCAAGCGGAGGCTGAGAAGCGGAGAGGGCAGAGTCTGGAGTACACGGTTTGACGGACAGCCGGGAGGCAGGCACAGAGTCAGCCACCTAGGAACTGGGAAGCCTGACTGGGAGATGTGGGTGGTCCCTGCACTGTGTGACCGTGAGAGAGTCAGAATTCTGTGGGAGGGGAAGCGACGGTGCCCTCCTCACTCTGACCCCCGTCTACCCAGATCTACTTCACTGGCTGTTCTATGAACCCAGCCCGATCTTTCGGCCCGGCGGTGATCATGGATCGGTTCAGCCCCTCTCACTGGGTGAGTGCCAGCCTTCCTCCGACTCCCTAACAAGCGCTGGAAACAGGGCCGTGGACTGAACTGAGAGTCCAGCTGTGACTGGACTTTCTGGATGGTGTAGGCCCAGAACTTGGGGGTTGAAAGGAGAGGGGAACCCAGGAGGGGCTGAAATGCAGCCAGCAGGGTGGGCCCGCACTTCTCTGGAAGTGGAGCGGGCATCAGTGTTGATCTCGGAGGGTTTTGTCTGTCCCTCTGTGTATCTGTCCTCTGATGGTGTCTTTATCTGTCCCAGTGGAGATTTTGGGAGCGTGTTCTTGCGGGACTGTCCCTCTGGACAGTGGGTTGTGTGTGTCAGCCGGGCTTGGAGGGATGCAAAGGGTGGCAGAGCCTTGCTGGGCCTTCAGGAGGGGAACACTGGCTTAGCTCTGCACCTCGGAAGACACGTGTCGGGGGCTCTGGTCGTCTCCTCAAAAGGTTCACTTGCCTCTCTCTGGAGTGGGATCAGAAAGCTTGTCTGTCCTGAGCTCTGCCTGCCCCCTTGGAGGGTCTGTGTGTCTGTGATCCGTGACTTGGTCATTAAGGACTGGCTGACAGTATGGGTCCCCAAGATGGGAAGACATTTCCCCCCTGGAGACCTGGAAGTCTACGTATCAATTTCCTTCCAGGGCCTGTGGGTCGGTTCCGGTGTGGAAGGTGGTGGGTGAGTCCCGGGGCTTAGCTTCCGATGCTCACCCTGTCTTCACAGGTCTTCTGGGTAGGGCCCATCGTGGGGGCCATCCTGGCTGCCATCCTCTACTTCTACCTGCTCTTCCCGTCCTCCCTGAGCCTCAGTGACCGCGTGGCTGTCGTCAAAGGCACATATGAGCCGGAGGAGGACTGGGAAGACCATCGAGAGGAACGGAAGAAGACCATAGAGCTGACGGCGCACTGACCCGCACCGGGCACAGGCCGGTCCCTCAGCCCCTGAACTGCTGGAGAAGAACAGACCTCAGAGCGTCTTTCCCAACGGTCCTCTTGGTGGGGAGGAGGCGCCGGAGGCCAAGCTGAAGACAGAGATGAGAGCCGGATCCCTCAGGGGGACACGGGTGGGGGCCAGGGGCTGGAGTCTGACGGGCCGGGCTCTCTTTAGGAACAGGCAGGATGAATTCCACAGGTCAGACCTCAGAGATTGTGAAGGCAGTGCCAGGCTCACAGGCTGCCCAGGACTACACCAGGAAGGGGGCAGCAGCCTGCTTATTTCATCCAGCCCAACCCCTCGAGTGCCAAAGCCAGCCCTCAGGTGGGCAGAGAGGACATTCCCCAAGTTCCTCAGCACAGGGTCAGATGGTTCGTTGATTGCCATCTTATTTATTTTTGGCCAAGGAAGGGGGGCTCTGCTGGTATTTGGGTTGGGCACTTCCCAATAAACCATCGATCTTCATATTCTGCTGTCATCTCCCTCCAGAAACCTCTTGGGACAACGGCCAGTCGTGTCTCCCTTGTGACGCCACACCCTCACACATGCTCATCAGTGGGCACAAAGAAGACCACGAGACAAGTTCTCCAAAAAGAGATGGACAGGACCAGAGAGCCGGAGGGTGGGGAGATCAAATATAGAAACAGAAAAATACAGAAACCACACAAGAGACCAGGAGGGCCAGGAAGAGGGTCCATAGCCCAGTCACATGTCCCTTCAGCTACGTCCCTGCCACTTGAGGAGGGGCTGGGTGTGCCAGGCAGGGGAAACCAACAACAGCCCCTTGAGATTCCAAAGGGGTGAGCGGCTCTCAGCCCTGAGAGCCCCAGCCTGGGGCTTCCTTTTCTGGGTCCCCGGTGTTTCTGGAAGGTGGTGTGTTGGGAGCCTATGCTCAGAGGTTAACAGCACCCTCGTACATACACAGCAGTCTCCCCACCCAGCTTCTTCTCAGGGCTCCTCTCTTCTGCCTTTGCCTTTGGCCGGGTGGGACGGGGCAGGACGGGGTGGGGGTCCTGTCACACCCTCCTTCCTGCCTGTCCTTGCCTGCCTGTCCAGTTACCACTGACATTCGGGGAAACTGAACCTCCATTGTTAACTGTAAAATGTATCAAAACGCTTCCTCACAGGGTAGTGAGGAACCGGATGAGGTAAGGGTGAGGAGTACTTGGCAGCGACCGAGGGGCAGGGTAAAGACACGTGAGCAGCCTAGCACCCAGCCCAGAGTCATGGTTAAGGAGTCCAGAGTGGAAGCTGGCCACCCATACCCAAATCTTTTTTGTTTTTGTTTTGTTTTGTTTTTTGAGACAGCGTCTCTCTATGTAGCCCTGGCTGTCCTAGAACTGGCTCTGTAGACCAGGCTGGCCTTGAACTCAGAGATCTGCCTGCCTCTGCCCACCAAGTGCTGGGATTAAAAGCGTGAGCCTTTAATGAACACCCGGCCCCACATTCAAATCTTGCTGCACCTGGAATGATGAACCCATAAGCTGGGATAACGTTCCCTGCCACGTGGGTTGCCATGAGGAGAAATTGAGATCACGACTGGGGCCTGGACACTAGCATGGATGGCTCCTCTGGGAGACGGGAGAGCGGGGATGTCTGCTCTCCAGACACTGCCCGGGTCTGCTGCTCCTCAGCAGACCCCTCCCTTGCTTCTCAGCCTTGCTTCAGCAGGGAGGGAGGCAGCAGGAACGGGAAGGAGAAGCTGCAGACCCAGGCTGGGAGGCCAGACACCCCCCCCCAGCCCTCCCCAAAACAGCCTGAGGTCTGAAAGGCCGTGAAAACCGCTGGACCCAAGCCTGTCTGCCCCACAGGCCTCCACGGGACACCAAGCAATGGGGGTGGGGTGGGGGGACCACACACACACACACACACACACACACACACACACACACACACACACACACAATTACCCCCCTCCCCCTCATCTCATCTTCCTGCAAGTGAGGGTGCTGACTGCAAGTGCCAGCTCCGGCCAGCAGGGGGCAGGCTCGCCCACCAAATCCACACTCATCGCTTCTGCCCTGGGATTGGGCTCTGGAGCCGGGCAGAGATGAGGCTGCTCAAGAACACAAAGAAGGTGTTTCAGGCTCAGGCTCCTGAGGCCGCCGGGGAGTAGCCCCTCACCAGCCCACTCACCCCACTACCCAGGAGGAGGCGCAGAAGGCAACAGGGCCTCCGTTCAGCTTTCAGACAACTCTGATTTGCCTTCTCCTCTAATGGACCCCAAGGGGCACGTGACAGGGTGAACAGGGGGGCTGCAGGAGACAGGCCTCCAGCACGGGTGGGGCGTCTAGGCAGAGGGAGTTACCGCCCTGCAGCGTCCTGCGGTTGAGCAAGGATCCAACAACCCGGGCTCTGGGCTGGCAAGTTGCTGTGGTTGGGCTGTATTGCCAGCAGGGGGCGCTGTGCACCTGCGTGCTTGTGATCGTCCATGAACTGACAAAGAGCTGTGCTCAGCACACACACACACACACACACACACACACACACACACACACACACACACACACACACACACACACACACACACACACACCCTGCACATCTCTGGGGCTCCTAGCTGTGGCTCTGACCTTCAGCTGTGCTCAGGGAGGCTACATCTCCCCTGTGTGTTCCCCTTCCCTCAGCATGGGCACGCTCACTCCAGGTGTGTGTGCAGAGCCACAGTCATGCACCCCCACCCCCACCCTGGCCACTGCTCGCTCTGGAAGAGCCAGGCTCAGTGTATTTCTGCAGCACACCTGCGTGAAGTCATACCCAAGCACACACATGCTCTGTCAGCTCTGACACACTTCTCTGCCTGAAGAAGGAATGTAACAAGAGCCCGTATTCTCCACTTGAAGGCGCTCCCTCCTCAGCCATCTATTCCTCCCTCCTCAGCCGCCAGTTTCCATCAGGGGTGGATGGACAGGTGCTGTGATAGATGGAGTCCTAGAGCTGAAAGTGGACCGTGGTGGAAGCGGGGGGGCTGTCTGGGTGGATGGGCAGGAGGAAGAGTTTGGGGGAGGATCTGACCTCAGCTCCTCTCAGCTCAGCCCCCTCCTCCGTCAAGAGTGAACATCTACGTGACCTCGCAGCCTGCCAGTGTTCGGTCAGAGTCAGGGAGGTGATGTGGAAGCTGTCTTGAGCACCTTCTTTTCCATCATGCTTCAGTTCTCTCTTGCTGGCCTCGTCTCCCCAGGCCCGAGAAGGCTCCAGTGGGAGCATCTGTCCAGGAGTGGCAGGCAGCCAGGTCTGGGGCTAGGACACAAGGCTTCTGAGCATGAGTGAGCGCAAAGATTGGCACTACAGTCCGGGACTGTGTGGGCCCAGGAAGGTGCTGGCTGGGGCAGGAAAAACAGGAAATGGGCAATGCCTGCCTGTCCGCAGAGGGTGAAAGACCTTGTCCCAGGCTGAGCAGGACCCAAGGACGCCTGTCCTGTATGATCTCGGGAAAGAAGAAAGAAGTTCCCTTCTGAAACCAGAGCAGGGCTGCTGGTGGCCCTGGGCCCTGACCTGCCACAGCAGTCAAGACCCTTCTCTGGGAAGCCAATGTCCACTGCTGTGCCCCAGAGGTGAGTGAGTGTGAGCTAATAACACTTCTGACTGGAGACACTTCTGGGTGTCTGCAGAAACTTCTCCCAACACGTGGGGTCCTAAGAACGACACTCATTTAAAAGCAAGGTTCTGAGATCACAGAAGCCAAGCAGCTGGTCAGGGCGCTGTCCGCATGGTAACAAACGCTTCCGTTTGTCTTATCTAAAGCTCTCCACACAGGCGTCACTGCTGTGGGTAAACATCCCAAACCAGGCTAGGTCAGACATGGGTAAATAAATGGCCGTTCTTCTACCAGGCCCAACCTAGGGCAGGGCTGGGGAGCAGGCCTTTGAGGTACGCTGAGGGTACCCCTCAGTCTCCCTCATGCTCAAGCCTACCTTCTCTCTGTAGCTCACTCTCGTGCTCCTGGTGGGGGGGACACCAGGGGAGGCTTCACAGGGGAACTGCCCTGAGAGCCCTCTCGAGGGAGAGACCGGAGAAATGCGTCTGCATCGTGGAGAGGACTCAGAAGGGACATGGTGTTTGTCCCAGCTGTAGTAAAGAAGATGGGGGGGGGGGGGGGAGAAATGCGTCTGCATCGTGGAGAGGACTCAGAAGGGACACGGTGTTTGTCCCAGCTGTAGTAAAGATGGGGGGGGGGAGCAGTCTCCCCTTGCATGTTGGACACTAAGGAAGGTCAAAGGAAGCCATCGACGGCCACCTCTTGTTCAGAGCCATGGGCAGCTGGGTAGGGTGTGGGTCACCGTTGATCTCTCGGCGGGGAGAAGCGGGGTTGGGGGGTTGGGGTGTGTGGCAAAGGCTTGCTGGTGGCCTGGCTGTCTAGGTAGGAAAGGAGGTACAGGCCGGCTTGACTCACAGTTGCAGGAAGTCAGAGGGAACTAGGAGTTTGTGCAGAGTAGAGAGGATTGAAGAATGGGGGAGATGGACAGGGTGGGGTGGCCCAGTGAGTAGAGATACTGTGCCAAGCCTGAAGATCTGAGTTCAACCCCTAGGACCCACCTGAGAGAACTGGCTCCTACAAGGCGTCTTCAGAACACTGTATGTGCGTATACTCATATACACACAATAAAATGAAAATGTAAAAAAAAATTAATAATAATTTTCAAGAGTGGAGAGAGCTTTTAATCCCAGCCCTTGAGAGGCAGAGGCAGGCGGATCTCTGTGAGTTCAAGGCCAGTCAGGTCTACAGAGTGAGTTCCAGGACAGCCAGGACTACACAGGTAGAAACCCTGTCTCAAAAAAAAAAAAAAAAAACCAAACAAACAAATAAACAAACAAAAAAGGGGGGAGAATCATCTGGGGCCTGTGAAACAGTGGAAGAATTCCTGGGCAGAGCTTCTGCTCCCGATGAGGCCAGGAGAGCATGGGTACCTGGCCCCAGCAGGTCCAGCCTGGGGGGTCAAGGGTGTCCAGCATAAAGAGACTGGAACTGACTCCAAGCTGGCGTCCCCCACCATTCCTGATTACCAGGCATCATGTCAACAAGAAGCTGGGGAAGGGGCTGGAGAGGCACAGAGGAGACGCAGACCCCTGCCATTACGGCTGTGCCCGCGTGGCGTCCAGTCCCGCCAGCTGGGCCTGGCAGCGCAGACCAGGCAGAGAGGCGGATGGGGATGAGAATGGAGTGGTGGAGAGGGTGGGGACCAGCAGCCGGGCATTGGCAAGAGCAAGCTGTGCCCAGTGAGACACCAAGGGTTCCTCTGAGGAGAGGAAGGGAAGTCCGGGACATCTGGAAGAACAGAAGCAGGAGGGGAGGGGTTTGCCCGGGACTGAGATGGGGGGGGGGGAGGGTAGAGCAGAGGCTGTGCAGAACTGGATGGCTCCTTTGAAGGTGTCAGAGGGTTCCGTCCTATGAGGGGGCAGGAGGGCAGCCATAGGAACAGCAGACCGGAATGAAGCCAACGTGACAGTCACCTGCTCTCATTATTGAGCATCTAGTGTAGCGGGTCTCCGTGCAAGACACTATGTAGAGAGATGAACAAAATGTGATTCCTTCCCCCAGGGCTTATCACCTTGTTGAGGAAACACTTTAACACCCATAGCAATACGGTGTGTTGGCTTGTGTATAAAAATGCCTAGGTACGATAACAACACACGGAGATATCCTTACCCGGGGCAGAAGTGGGTGACACTGGACGCTGACCTCAGGGGTGGGTTAGGAGTTACCCAGGCAAAGGGAGTGATGAGGCTCTCCACGAAGAGGTGAGAGTCTCGGGTCTCGGGGGGATGCTCACCCCAGGATGCTGAGAGGCAAAGGCTGGGGGAGGCTGCAAGAGTGGGGTCCCAGAGGACCTTGTCACTTGGTCTCGGAGCTCCTCCGAAGAGGGTGGCAGAGCCCCAGCAGAGACTCCAGCAGGGCAGCAGCCGGCCGATCGCTGTGTTTTTGAAACGCGATTCGGACTGTAGTGTGGAGAACAGTCCAGGGCGAAGTGAGGACACGGACTGGCTGCAGGGCGGCAGGAGGCGGGTAACAGCCCGGAGGCAGGCGGGCTCAAACCCAGCTGGGCGAGATGCCTTTGTCGGGAAAGGGGGTCAAGGACACTTCTTAGGTGCCACCAAACTGAGCCGGAGTACAGAAAAGTGGGCAGAGGTGAGGGCTGCATTTTGAGACAGACTGAGGAGCCCGAGGATAACCAGGGGCGTCTGTGGGTGAGCAGGTGCAGCCAGGGGCCAGGGCAGGGCAGGGGGGGGGTACTGCTTGGGCAGCCCCGCAGAGGGAACACCTTTGTTTGAGAAAATGCCTTTTTATGCTGCCGGGGAACAAAGGGATACAGCCTAGGCATGGGTGACACTTGAGGGCCAGCAAGGCCGCAAAATAGTAACCACCTGACTAATAAGTCACAGGGTTTGGGGGGCTCTGAGAGGTAGACAGGCAGAAGTGAGAGAAGAGAGAGAGGCAGGAAATGAGGGAAGAACTGGAGGAAACCCCCACCCGTGACAGTAGAACTCGTCGGGGCCACGTGCGGCAGCTGGCGTAGTTTGAGGGACTACACGGTGAACGGGAATTCTGATGTTCCTTTCCGCACACCCAGGACCACATCCTCGGTAAAACTGACTCTGTCCACATCTGCAACTTGGGAGTGGTGGAAAGAACTTCATTTCACACCTAGGTTCACAGGGTACAGAGTACACCCCCACCTCTTCAGAGGAAGGACTAGAAGATTAGGGCACGGGAAACCCTGAAGCAGGCCTTGGACTTGGGGTTCTCGGTGATCCAGCTGTCTCTGAGCTGGCACCGGGGACCTGACATCCGTCCCGAGTCTCTGGGTCTCAGGCTAGACTTCTTTGGGCAGCCACCGTTTGGCTGTCCTGGGAGGTTCCAGCTCAGTGCCCAGCGTCACCCCCTTACTGGCCTGGCCCCCCTGTCAGGTGGAGCAGGCACGTGAGCACTGCCCTCTGTACCTCCCACCCCCAGACACGCATAATGCCACCAGCCTGAGCAGCTCGCTCCTGAGGACTGCAGTGTGCGGGAGGCAGTGTAGCCAGGCTGGGGGCGCCGCCACAGAGAGTGAGGCCAGGGAGTCGGGCAGGGGACAAGGGACAGAGAGAGTCAGGGAGGAGCGAGACTGGCCGACCTGACGCCAGGGAGACGAGACATGGAGCCAGGGCTGTGTTGCAGGGCTTACCTACTGGCTGGCAGGCTTTGGACCGCCATCAGCAAGGCGCTGTTTGCCGAGTTCCTGGCCACAGGGCTGTACGTGTTCTTTGGTGTGGGCTCCGTCCTGCCCTGGCCTGTGGCCCTTCCCTCTGTACTCCAGATCGCCATCACCTTCAACCTGGCCACGGCCACAGCTGTGCAGGTCTCCTGGAAGACCAGCGGGGCCCACGCCAACCCCGCTGTGACACTGGCTTACCTCGTGGGCTCTCACATCTCTCTGCCTCGGGCTATGGCCTATATAGCCGCCCAGCTGGCGGGGGCCACCGTTGGGGCCGCTCTTCTTTACGGGGTAACTCCAGGAGGTGTCCGAGAGACCCTTGGAGTGAACGTGGTAGGTGATAGGGCGCGGGAGAGAGTCAGGTGGTCGGGGTGGGAGGCCAGCCGGGAGCAAAGGCAGGGATGGGGAAATGATGCACCACTCACGCACGCACGCATGCACGCCTTAGATGCCCCGAGCAGGCCCCTGGGTTCCAGAAGAATGGGCTTAGGCGTTCATCTCGGCAGGACAAGGATGGAACTGTGGGGTACCGAAGCATGCATGAGGCAGAGAAAGGCCACAGGGAGGGGAGGGCGTCAGGAGGACCAGGCAGCTAAGGGCTGTACAGCAGGCGGGCGGCAGGGCTGGGACTGAGGGAGAGCGAGAGGCCCTACCCGGAACTGTCTTGCTTGCAGTGCCCGGCTTGTGTGTCCTTGCTCTGCCGTTTCCCCAGTTTCCTGGGCCCTGCTTCCCTCCCCTGATCACCCCTGCTCTACCTACTCTGCTGCCCACAGGCCTCCTCCAATCTGTCCTCCTCCATTCTGTCCTCAAGCTTTCTCGTTCTGTACTGCTGTGTCAGCCCCTGAACCACAGGCCTGACTCCGTGGCAGAGTGGGGGAGGCATCCCTGTTCGGGATATGATGTGAGCCGGCGGCCGCGGCACAGACCTTAGGTTCTGATGCTGTGAGTACCACCCCTCACGGTTGAGAAGGCTGACACAGGGACTCTCACTGTCCCGGGGCCAGCGCCCATGTCCACTCTGGGGTACTCTTCTCTCCCAAGGTTCACAACAGCACGTCAACCGGCCAGGCGGTGGCCGTGGAGTTGATTCTGACGCTGCAGCTGGTGCTCTGTGTCTTCGCTTCCACGGACAGTCGGCAGACCTTGGGCTCCCCAGCGGCCATGATCGGGACCTCTGTGGCACTGGGGCACCTCATTGGGGTAAGGGACAAAGAAGGACACCATGCATGTGCACACACTGGAACTCTCCCTGCAGAAGCTACAAAACCCTAAAGGCCAGGAAGTGTCTCTCCCCCAGCCCCTCCTGTCTTATGGCCTGAGGTAGTGTCCTGTAATACGGGGCTAGTCGAGGGGGTGTCTGAGCCAGGGCAGAGGGGGAATGTTCTCCCCCAGGCTGCCTCAAATCTCCTCATACTTGATCCTGAACACCCCCAGATCTACTTCACTGGCTGTTCCATGAACCCAGCTCGCTCCTTCGGTCCCGCCGTCATTGTTGGGAAGTTCGCGGTCCACTGGGTGAGCCCCTGCACTGGTAGGCTTGGGGGTGTGGAGGATGAGGCAGGAGGAAGAGTTAGGGGGGGTTACCATCAGGAGATCCACACGGTGTGGAATCAACCGTCTTGTCGCCAGGTCATTTAGACCACCCAGGAGTGCAGATTTCCCTGCATTCATAAAGCCGAGGTGAGCATCCTGGCTTGTCTGTCTTTCGGCTCCAACATCCTGCAGTATCCAGGGACTCACAAGAAATGGGCCAGGGCAGAAGCTGTAGCCTTGGCTCAGGCTTTATGTTCTGGCTGTTTCCTTCTTCACTTTCTCCAGCTGGACCAATTTTCAAACTTGAATAAAGAAAAAGACAAACAGAAATAGACCACACAGAAGCAGAGATAGAAATCGCAACAGTCAGGGCTAAAACAGGAGAGGTGAGAGGAAGAGGCAGCCGTGGGAGAGGACTGGAGGCCCAGCTTTAGCTTTGGCTCCACCCTCCAGGGAAGGCAAGGCCCCTCACCCTGTAGGCACTGAGAGTCCCTGGGGCTGGGGTTGGGGGTGAGCCAGGGCTGAGGGAAGCAGGCAGGGTTCTGAAATCACCCCGTGCGTCTGACAGCTCACGCCGGCTTCTGTCTCCTCAGATCTTCTGGGTGGGACCCCTCACAGGGGCTGTCCTGGCTTCGCTGATCTACAACTTTATCCTGTTCCCTGACACCAAGACGGTAGCCCAGCGCCTGGCCATCCTCGTGGGCACCACCAAGGTGGAGAAAGTGGTGGATGTGGAACCCCAGAAGAAAGAATCCCAAACGAACTCAGAGGACACAGAAGTGAGCGTGTGACCCTGCACAGCCCCTGGTCCCTCGGGCGTCCAGGGCAGCTTGCCTTGTGTGACCTGGCTTGAGGTGTCCCTGGTGTTGGGGGGACCAGGAGGCTTGGCCACTTGTTAGAACAGTAGGTACCAATCTCTGTCCCTGACTAATCTGTTGTTTCTCCTCCTCTCCTGTTTTTCTCTCCTGATCCGTCATCACCCAGGCCGACCTCACATTCACAGTCTTCCTGCTTTGGCCTATGATGTAGCTGGGACTTAGGCACAGCACTGTGACTGACTTCTACATTAATAGACAGAAAGAATCCGGAAGTAAATCCACCCAGTTAGTTCTCCGAGGCCTTCCTTGCTTTTGCTTTTTCTTTCTTTCGGTGTTTAAATCTTTCCATGCAAAGTAATGTGTTTCATTGCGTCCTTTTCATTCATATTTTGCTTTTGTTGACCTCTTCCTGGATCCCCTCTTGGACACTTCCTGCTGGTCCCCCCCCATCCCCTCCTCCCTTCCGTCCCCTCCCTCTCCCCTGTCCCCTCCCCCTCCCCCGTCCCCTCAAACTCCCCCTGTCCCCTCAAACTCCCCCTGTCCCCTCCTCCCCTGTCCCCTCCCCCACCCTCTCCTCCCTTCTCTGTCCCCTCAAACTCCCCCTGTCCCCTCCACCCCCCCCGTCCCCTGCACCACCACCACCCCCCGTCCCCTGCACCCCCTCCCCCGTTCCCTCCCCCCCACTTCTCCTTTCACGGCACGTGTCTTCCTCCCCTGCTCCCCAGTCCCCCGACACACACACCTCTAACACCTTCTTCTCCCTCTCCTGATCCTCTTTCTAGTTCTTTATGACAAGAGTGAGGGCCGTAGAAGCCATGCGGCAGGACCCCAGTGGTGTCCCGGGCCTCCGGATCCCTGTCTTAGGGAAAGGGGAATTGGGGCGCAGCTAGCCATTCTATTTGGACTCTGATGAGGGAGCTTCAGGAAGCCCCCAAACTTTCCCACTGAGGCAAAGAGAGGAACACCAGTCTTTGGGACAGCCTCAGTTTCTCACAGGGTTTCTTTGCTTTAGGTATGATTTGGGGGTCCGTTAGACTGGGGTTTCCTGAGGACAGAAATCATTCTTCTAAAAGGACTTCATTCCTACTTCCCAAATGCTCAGGAAGGTCCCTACCCTGGGACAAGCTGCCCCAGAGGAACCTTCTCAGGGGTTAGGAAAGCAGCATTGTTAGGAAGGGAGCTCTGGAACAGATGGCCTTCCCCTGGGGCCCCTCAGTGAAGACACAGGAAAACCCCTACCTGCTGCGCCCCATCTATAACCTGGGCCAGAAGCCTCTCCAGTCTGCTGCTCAGCATCAGAGGCCCCCAAAAAGCTGTTGAATAAGTCCTCCTAAATGATGAGACCACGGAATGACCCAGAAAATCGAGATTAGAGGTTTAGTGTCTCTAAAAGACCCTGGGAGTCGAATTGATTTTGCTAGATGTTAAAGGCCGCTGTACGTCTACTCTGCCTCTAATGGGGGGCCGTGGGGTGGTGGGGATCCTGTCTGGACTTCAGCCTATCCACTGTAAAATGGGAACACTCCTCCCACAGATAGTTCTGTGGCAACAATGAGTTAGAAGATGCTTTGGGGAGTTAAATGCTCGTAGAACAACCCCAATAAATGATGATTATTGTTGCAGTTACTGTAATTATTGGGTTTGAATACACTTGCCGTTGGTACTGGGAAGGAAGAGGGGAGGGGGGATGATGGGGGGGGGGGGAGAAAGCAGGCTGTGCTGTCCTTCACTCGGTTGGCTTACGGGGGCCTGCCCCTTCTCTCTGAGGTCTACTGACCCCGGAGCTTTGTGGGGGTGGAGCTAGGGAGGGACCCTGGAAAGAAGAGATAAGCCAATTCAAGTCAGTTCTCATCTCTATGGCACCCATCACCATGGTACCCTGAGATGCTGCAGCCAAATCTATTAAAAAAAAAAAAAAAAAGAAAGAAAGAAAGAAAAGGAAAAAAGAAAGAAAGAAATCGAGATAAGTGATAAGCACTTGTCTTCCAATAAGCCGGATGAGGGAGGGGCTGCCAAAGTCTTTCACAGGCAGGGCGATGGACAGACCTGTGACCACTGCAGTGGCTGGAGTCCGGGGCCCAGCATCTGTCCTCTGCATTCTGCAATCTCATTGATGCCGAGCACTGTCCGCATCTCTCCAGGCTGAGTCCTCTTCAGCCTTCTTCACAATCTTGAAGCCCCAGGGCCTCTTCTGCCCTTTTATAAACAGGGGTGCGTGCGCATGTGTGTGTGTGTGTGTGTGTGTGTGTGTTCACCTGTGTACAAGTGTGCAAACAGAGGACATGATCGTCTTGCCAAAGGTCACTTGACTCTATCGCAAAGATCCCTAAGGTCTCTCCAGCTCCCAGCTTAGAATTTCCTAAACCAGAGCTCCCTGGGGTCTCAGACAAGCCGCAGGCACTGGAGGGAAGGGCGGGGCCTCCGAGAGGGTCGTGGCAGGGAGCTCCCGCAGTGGGCTTTTAAGCCTCTTGACAAATTATCTCTGTGCCCCGAGAGCCGAGCACACACTGGGTGCTCAATAAAAGTTTGATGAATGAATGACTGAAGCTGGGCGGCTGGGGAGGGAGAGGAGGCAGTAATTGATCAAGAGGAGGAGAACTCAGAACTTGCAGCTCCAAATGAGCCACAATGACAGCAGCTGAGAAGCCTCTGCCTCCACGCAGGGAGAGGGAGGTAGCCAGAGTTCGTGTCTCCACCCACCACTCTGGAGCGGCACCGGCAATCCCAGAACTAAAGTGTGGGAGGCTCGGAGGTCCTCGTGCATGCGTGCGTGCGTGCGTGCGTGCGTGCGTGCGTGCGTGCGTGCGCGTGCACACGGATAAGCGCTAGGGGAGCCAGGGGTGTTAAACACACAGGTCTGTTCCTCCAAAGGGAGGGATGCTTCACCTGTCATCTGCCCAGAGGGCTGCCAGTGAAAGTGATTGACAGCCTGGTGACCTTGGCACTGCCGGTGCAGCCAGTGCGACCACACCAGACCCCCACCCCCACCCTTATCGTGAACTTGCCCATCTACAGAACCCATCACACGTACTTTACCAAGAATGTCAGTGTAGTCATGTCCTAACCTCCAGTGTGCACACAGGGTTGAGTTAATTATCACCAGGAAAATTTTCACCCAATTGTGCCGTGCTTAAATGTGCCGAAAATCAACTCCTTGGCGCCAGCCTCCCGAAGTTTGAATCAACGCTGACTACTTTGTCATGTCTACCCGAACTGCCTTCTCGCCTCCCTCAGATTGTTCCTCTGCTGGCCACGGTGGTAGAAGAGATCCCCAAATTTAGGGACCCGAAAGAGCAAGGGGGTGGCTTGATGGAAATCTGGGACCATCTTCACTGAGAGTTCTTCAGCAGCCCTTCTGTAGAGAAGGACTAGAGCAAGAGACAGCCTTCCCGAGAAACGAGGAGTCAGTAATTAGGTTAAAGCTGACGCGTCTCAAGGTCGGACGGAGTAAGTAAGCAAAGGTCAGCCTCTCTGGAGACTCCGCCAGGACAGCAGGCCATCTGCTTAGACAAGGGAAGAGCTGGCCTCGGGCACTCCAGCCCTCGGCACTTCCAGTTGGAGAAGGAGGCTTCACCACCACAGTCCCCGGGGCTGGTTGGGGACAAGGGGTCTGGGGAGGACAGAGAGCCACCAGGCAGGCCTTTGGTGTGCACCCCTGGTTCTCATTTGTCAGGGGAAGTTTTTAATTAATGGTGTGTAATCTGATCTGGCCCTTCTTCCCGCTGAGTACTGCTTTCAATCAGTGGGACCATCTGCACCGGCAATTCATAATTCTCTCGGAGGGGAGGGGGACTCAGGATGGGTGCCTTGGTGATTAATACAATTAGCCTTTTATGTTGATGATTGTCTTAGCAGGAGCAGATGATATGAGCCCAGAGCCTAGGCAGTTATTTCCGATTGGCTGGCAGGAAGCCCCTTGCCTCCCCCACCCCCTCCGCCACCCCCACCCCAACTGTTGGTCTTTAACTCGCCACCTCCAGGTATAAAGAGGACAGGCCTCATCTGACGCCATACTGTGCAATCAGCGAAGCCCAGAGGGGGCCAGGCTCGGGGACACATTTGGTCCTCAGGTCTAAGGGAAAAGGGGACCAAACCAGAACGTCACTTTGGCTTAGGCGATTCTTGTGCCAAGGTTGAAGAAAAAGCCAGGGCTGGAGGGCAGCTCAGCTGGCCGAGTGCTTGCCTAGCATGCACAAGGTCCTGGGTTTGACCTCCAACACCACATAGACACGGTGTGGTGGCAGATAACTGTGTCCTAGTACTCAGGAGGTGGGTACAGGAGAGTCAGAAAGTTGGCTTGAGACAGGATCTTTCTTGAATCCTTAGCCTCCCAAGAGGACTGTAGGCTCTTGAACTCTGGCTCGTGGACACATTTCCCCACCTGGAAAATTCGGCAGTGGAGAGGCCTCGAGGATGGCTGTCTGAGACCTGGTCTTACCACATCGGACACAATCAGATGCCATTCCACCTGCGTGAGCAAGGCTGCTCCCCAAGTGGTGCCTGGCAAAGCCAGGCCTGTGACTAAGGAAGGCCTTGCCTCCTTTCCATAGCCTGAGCTTAGCTGAGCCTCGGAGGGTGTGGGTGTGGGTGTGGGTGTGTGTGTGTTCCTGGAAGTGAGGTGGAATCCAAAGGAAAGGTAAAAAGTCACACACAAGAAGAGAAATAAAATAATAATGGCCTCCGAGCAGAGAAATGGAACATGGCAGTGTCGTAGCTGGGAAGAGCAGCCCGGAGGAGCTTCGAGACTTGAGGAGGGTGGGCGGAACAGTGGCCAGGTGAAAAGGGGAGCTTTGAGGATTCGGAACTTCATGGGAAGACAAACAACGGAGTCAGATGTGGTGGTGTCCACCTGTAGTCCCAGTACTCCAGAGACTGAGGCAGGAGGATATCCAAGAGCTCCAGGCCAGCCTGAGCTCTTCTAACCATGTCTCAGCTACACACACACTCTCAGGACGCATTGTTCCTGGACTGCATGGTGACCCAGAGGGTCCAGAGGTAAAACGGGACTCACTGAGCACATAAGGGAGGAGGGCCGGTTACACCGTGGATGCCAGGTCAGCACAGCCCCCACACATGCCCGCCTAGGGAACAAGGCCCGGGCAGACTCCAAGCCCTGAGAGTGCTTACAGCTGCCATCTAGACTCCAGGGGAGGTGAGGACTGTGAGACCCTCTGAGAGCACAGGAGTGCCCCCCACCGAAGACCCCAGAGCCCAGTCCTCCGCACCCACAGGGTTCTCTGAGCTGGCTAGCAATCCTAGTTCCTCACAGCCTGTGGTAGCCTGAGCCAGCCTCCAGGATAGCCTCCAGCTGGCTGCAGAAACACCCAATCTCTGAACCTACATCAGCTCTGCTTATAGACATCTTGGGGCCTCAGCAGAAACTCAAGCCCCTCAATCCTGGGGCTTCTGCCCTGCATCCCTGGGGGCGACTCAACACAGCCTTTTGGGATGTAGCTGCTTCTTCCTTCACAGATAGCCCCCCCCTCCTTAAAATGGCCTTGGTCTTCTGGGTTTGGAACTGCGTGAGGTCTGAAGAGCTGAGGAGTAAGTCACAGAGCCACGTCCACGAAGCCACGTCCAGTCCCTGTTCTCACAGGACCCTTTTCCAGGAGCCAAGGGCAAGGCTGTCTGTGGCAGCGAAGAACCCAACGGCTCAGGTCAGCCAGCTGTGCGGCCATGTAGCTGACGCAACCCTGGCAACGGTGGCGGGGAAGGGCCATCGCCCCCATGGTGGCTGGGGGGAGACCACACACAGGACACTGTAAGGACACGTGGAGGAGTCCCAGCCACTCCAGAGGCGGAGGCAGGAGGATCCTGGAGCCTTGGAGTTGGAGATCTGCCTGGACAACAGAGACTCTGTCTCCAAAAGAGAACCACAGACACTCACATATACCGGAAATGACGAGCGGTCCCCAGCAGGTCTAATTCACCCCATGGTCCTGTTGCACGACCTGACTGTTTTCAGAGGGGTTCTAGGAGGGACCTTTGCCTTCCGGGGTGAAGCCAGCCTCTTCTTGCTGAAGGGTTAGCTGTATTTTATCATCTAGGAACACTGCCTCTTGCTTCGCTTCCTATTGGTTGTTTTAGAGCAATTTCTGGGGGCATTTTCTGTTTAGGAATGCAATATGTGAATGTTTCTTCTTGGCCTTCTCATTGCACTTACAGTGGGGCTTTTTTCAACATTTTTATTGTAAAATAAAACACATCAAACTGCACAGAATTGGATAGTTATGAATAAAGCGGTGGTAATGAGAGAGAGGGAGAGACACAGAGAGAGAGAGAGAGACAGACAGACAGACAGACAGACAGAGCACCAATATCAGATCTGAGGTATACCCTTGCCATCTATAACGAGATCAAATGACTACAAGCTGACCGGTGTAGTGTGTTTGCCAGTGACCTTGAACTCCTGACGGGAGACTTGATAGTTTTGTTTTGTTTTTTTTACCTATAGCACAGGGCGGGCCGGGCTGCAGCAGTGTCAGAGAGGAAGGCAGGAGGAAGTTAAGAGCTAATCAAGACGAAGCATTGAGCCACGCTGTGGCCACTCTGGGCAGCTACGGCAGGGGGTTGGCATAGCCAAGATCTGCAATCACTTCTCAGGGAGAGAGCTACCCAGGCACAGTCACTTTCGGCAAAGCTGAGGAGGCCGGGCTGGAAGTGAAGGGGTTCACGGGAGTCTGAGGGCACTAATTAACGCACCGCGGTGGACAGAAAAAAAGAGAAGTGAAAAATGGGTTTTCGGAGCTCTGATTAGGGCCCATGAAGATGTAGGGACTCTTGGAGAAGGAGAAGACCAGAGTCGGGGGCAGGGACCCCTCACTCCCACCCTAACCCGCAGACACGGAACAGGCCCCGCCCCCCCACAGGCTGATGAGTGACGTCACAGGCCAATGTGCTCGTGCACCCTGGAACTGGGGCAGCCCCGAATCTCTCCCTGAAATGACTGCAGAGACTGGCAGCTTCCGGCTCTCCTCCTCTGCTCCCACACTCTCCACCCCCAGTGCCCTGGCACCGAACACCTTTCTTCAAGATTATCTGAGCACACCTGTCACAGCGAGGCCTTTTAGAACAGAATTGTATTTTTAGTCTACTAATTCCAGGACACGTTTCCCTGACTTCAGTGTCTTGTCCCATGCGAAGGGCTTCATTCTTTTCACTTGTTC
The DNA here is from genome assembly GCF_049852395.1 of Peromyscus maniculatus bairdii. NCBI lineage: Eukaryota > Metazoa > Chordata > Mammalia > Rodentia > Cricetidae > Peromyscus > Peromyscus maniculatus. The sequence goes on from NC_134871.1 coordinate 69,328,240, forward strand.
CCCAGGTCACAGCTTTCCCTCTTCCTCTCGTCTTATTTTGTGGCGGCATGTAGCTGTGTAGCCCAGGCAGTTCTCAAACTTGTAAAAATCCTCCTGCCTTGGCCTCCAAAGTGATATTACGGGCAGTGAGTCATCATGATCTGCTTCGGTGGAAGAAAGACCTTCCTTGGGTATTCTGGACCTGGGAGCAATGTGGGCCAAGATCATGAGAGACGCTCATGTCCTGCTCACCCTACCACTTATAGACTATTCTATGTTAATGTACCGGACCTCCATCACTGATCTCCGTTCCTTGAGTCTTTGCTCTGTGGGTGATGACGGATAGATTCTGACCCTGTGTTACAGTTGCCTGTGTGGTTTTTTTTTTTTTTTTTTTTTGTGCTGGGTGACTGTGCAGAATCTTGATGTCTCTGCTTTCCCTGGAGCAGTTATGCTCAGACAAGGCATGTCCTTGGGTTTTCCTTGTTAGTTGGTGCTAAGGATTAAACCCCTGGGTCCAGTCTCCACGTCTCCGTCCTTGGCACGCACTACCTTACTGTGTCTTAGTAACTTTTCTATTGCTGTGAAGAGACAACCAAGACGAAAACAACTTAGAAAAGAAAGCATTTAATTGTGGGTTCACAGTCCAGAGGGTTAGAGTCCATGACCATCACGGTGAGGAGCATGGCAGCGGACAGACAGGCACGGTGCTGGAACCGGGGCCGAGAGCCACCCTGAGACACCCCGGGAGGCAGGGGGAGAGGAAGCTCACTGGGATAGCACGGGCTTCTAAAGCCTTAAAGCAGCCCCCCCCCCCCCGCCCCCGCCCCCCACCCCGTGGCACACCTCCTTCAATAAGGCCATGCTCCTAATCCTTCCCAAACAGTCCTACCAACCGGGGACCAAGCATTCAAGCGTACAACCGTATGTGGGCCGTTCACATTCAAACCACCACATACTGGAACTGTTTTAATGTGTCTCGGATCATGGCAAGTTGGTGGGTTACCAACTAACAGAACAGCTTACACTTCTAATCAAAATAACTGGAATGTAGGAATATATGCCATTATTTTATGAGCCAACAAGAAAAAACAAAGTACATTGTAAAACTTCATTGATTATAAGATGCCCAAGTCTCCCAAAGTATTAACGGTGTATTTTTGAAGCACATTTTATAATCAGCGAAATGATCGTTTCTCCTTCAAATCTTGGCTCTTTAAATCAGGACTGAATGAGGATGAAAGGCCAAAGTGGGAAGCAGACTGACAGCCTGCCTTCCTCTCAGTGGGAAGGCTACTTACTTATCACTGCCCTCCTAACCCTTCCCTGTCCGTCTATTGCTAGGCCAGTGTGGTGGTTTGAAAGAAAATGGCCCCTAAAGGAGGTGTGGCCTTGTTGGAGGAAGTGTGTCACTGTGGGGGCGGGCTTTGAGATCTTCTATGCTCAAGCTGCTCCCAGTGAGACAGACCACTTCCTGTTGCGTGTAAGATGTTGGACTCTCAGCTCCTTCTCCAACACCACATCTGCCTGCACGCCACCATGTCACACCATGATGATAATGGCCTGAACCTCTGAAACTGTAAAATACCCAGTTAAATGTTTTCCTTTATAGGAGTTGCCATGGTCATGGTGTCACGGCAACAGGAACCCTAACTAAGACAGCCGGCTTTCAGGTTATCCAGGCCATGCCTTGAAATCTTTTTCACAGAGGCAAGGCAAAACGAACCACGGCAAGCCGGACCCACAACTCCTTTTCATGGCAGAAGATTTTTACTTTATGGTCTGTAAACTTTTCTTCAGTGGCAAGAAGCCAGGACACCCAGAGAGAAAGGGGGCATGTCAGTAAATAGGCAAGGAGAGAGAGCGGCACCTTCCACACCTGGAACTCTGAGTAGACGGCCACGCCATTGCCACTGTGGTAGACAGGACCTGCAGTCTGGGGTGGGGAGAGGGGGAAGGCAGGAGTCACCACTGCGTGGAGAAGCCCTGGCCGTGCAGTAAATGAGTGGATACTTGGTAGCAAAGAAAGCCAGCGACGCTCCATCATGTCCTCCCCATCCTCCACCCAACTGACGGCCCATGGCGGTGGAGCTGGAGATCTGTGCGGAGCGGTCCATCTGCTCAGGGCTGGGTCGGAGCAAGCTCAGTGGCGGCCCATCAGCGTCCAGCTGGTAGGGTCTCAGCAGCTCCACCATCTCAACGGCCCCATTCAAGTTCTAGACCCACATCTGCGTGACTACCTCATCTTCTCCCAGTTCTCGTTCCTTGGCATGTTCCAGGACCTCTTCCTGCCCCCTCCGCTCCTGCTCCAGCTTCCTAGCCCTTTTCCTGCCACACAGCCATTGGTGCCTGTTCCGGGGTGCTTTAGGTTTGCCCGGGAACTGGGGTGTGGTCAGATCAGGGAACTGCTGCTGCTGCTGCTGCTGCAGACCAGAGATCTCAGGCAGTTCAGCCTCGGCTCAGCTCCGGCACTTGCAGGACTGAGATTCTGAGGCGATAATGGCCTAGCACTCTAATGCCATTATCCGGCCACTTCCCACCCCACCAGGTTATCTTCCCCAGAGCCTCCCGAGCCTTATCCTGAGAAGATGCAGAGATTAGTTATCCTCTAACCCAGCTAAGACAGCTCCCTTAAGCTGCCTGACCGCGGGAGGCTCCCGTTAAAGCAGAGCAGCTGGAGAGGACTTAGCCCTTTGATGCCAGCAGCTGTATCTCCAATGTGGCTGCTCTGCTGAGGGGCTGGATGCCATCCAGGAGCATCAGGCGTTTAGCCCCAGTCAGTGCACATTAGCCCAGGAGGGGAAAGCAGCCAGCTCCCCGGGAGGAAGGGAGGTACTTCATTTAAGCACTTCCACCCCCAGGCTTCACTTCCCAAAGAGGGAGAGAATCCAGCCCCTGTGCATCTCTCTGGCTGCTGTAGACTGGGCAGAGTATTATCACCTCACAGGCAGAGCGCGCCCTCTGCGGTAGGAACAACCCGCCTGAGGATACAGCCGCTTGTTAGTTTTGACAACAGAAAGACCTTGGGCCATTAACCACACCGACTCCTGTGCTTGAAGTGCGTCCCCTCTCAGGTCTAACCAATTCTTCTGATGCCAGGCATGCACACATGTGGACACAACACACTGAGGACTGTGGAGAGCGCTGGGCCCAGGGTTGATGAGGAGGAAAGCTGAACCACCTCCGAAAGCCCTGGCACAGCACAGGCTGCTGAAGAGAGCACTCCAAGACGTCTTACTCAAAGCCAGACGGTAAACATGAGTCAGAGTGAGAGCTAATGCCACTCGGAGGGAAAGGCAAGGAGCTAATCCTCTGCCTGATAGCGTGGCTCACACTTGTCTGTCTTGGCTTTCAGCTTCATAGCGCAGAGGCCACGCACGGGTGGCCTGAGAACAGACTAGCACCAGGACCAACCTCATGCGCTCATACCTGTTCATTCTCCTCCTTCCACACAGAAGACAGCACAGGACCAAGTTCAAATCCTCCAATGTCCGAGCAATACCCCGACCAGTAGGAGATCTGTCCCCAGTCCTCTGTCCTTGCACTGTGGGCTGCCCTTGCTCTTTCTGAGTCCTTTCTGGGAATGCTGAACTATATCCACATACAGTTATCAGTGCGTCTTGCCTCTAGGTTGGGTGTAACTTACAAAGCTGGGCATGGTAGCATCTCTTTGGATCGGGAGTGAGACCTAGTCTCAAAAATATTCTTATAATGACGAGAAAGGAAAATTCTGAAATATAAATGACCATTGGCCACTTCTTACTATAGCTTTTTGTCTGTTTAACGTCTACGGGTCCTTTGTCCGGGCACCAATGTCCCTGTGTCCTCAGAGACCAGGTGGTCCCCTGGAACTGGAGTTACAGACAGTTGTAAGCCGTTGTGTAGTTCCTGGGAATGGAACCCAGTGGTCTGGAAGAGCGGCCAGTTCTCTTCATCATCCCTGAGCCGTCTCTCCAGCCCTTTACTACAGTTTTGTTTGTTTGGTGGTGGTGTTCTCATTTGGTTGGGTTTTTAAAGTTGGTTTTGGTTTGGTTTTGGCAATTCTGAGGATCAAACCACTGAGACCTCACACCTTCTGGTCAAGCACTCTCCCACTGAGCTATATACCCCAGCCCTGTTTCTTAAAATGTTGAGACATGGTCTCTCTAAGATGCCCAGACAAACCTTGAAATGGCCAACGTTCCTGCAATGCTGGAAGTCTACGCTTGGCCACCAGGCCCAACTAGCTTTGCTCACTAGCCGTGTGACCATCTGGGGACCTAAGTAACACTGGGCCTACATAAAGGCCACTTAAACTATCAGGTTAAATACCATTAAGAAGACTCTTAATAAGTTTGCAATAGCATCCACAATTGCCGACACTAGGCTAAGAGCTGGGATTCCCAGGTTCTAATCCCAGGTAAAGTTTGTAGGCATTTGGGCCAAATCATCTCACTGACTTTACCAACTGGGACACACCACCCATCCTTCTGCCCTCACAAGCTATGGTGAGGTCAAGTCAGGAATAGTACATGAATTGGACCAATCACTATATTAAGTGTCCTAGAGGCTTGGAGAGCTGGCTCGGCAGTTAAGAGCACTTGCTGCTATTACAGAGGATAAGGTTCCATTCCCACCCAGTTCCCACATGGTGGCTCACAACCACCTGCAGTCCCATTTGCAGGGGACCTGATGTCCTCTCCTAGCCTCAGTGGGCAGCTACATGACTTAGTTCTATACATACATGCAGACCAACACCTGCAGATTTTATGGAGATTCTAATCTGTCCTTAACTTCAGTGATGAGCAGGGTAACTGGCAAATGCCTTATCCAAAGCCTACATATCCATTTGTGTCTGAGTCAGGATGGCCAATTGTGTATGATAAAAACAGTTCAGTTGATAGAGTGACTGCCTAGCATGGACACCCGGGAAACCCCAGGTTTGAGCCCTAGCACCATATAAACTGGTGTGGTGGTACATAGCTGTAATCCCAGCATTCTGGATGTGGAAGCAAGATGATTAGAAGTTTAAGGTCATCCTCAGCTACACCGCAAGTTTTGAGACTAGCATTGGCTACATGAGACCCTATCTCACAACCAAAAATAAACAAAACCCAGACACACAAGTCCCCACTTCCAACTAGGAGTCCCCAAAGCGGTCTTCTTTCCTATCCTACAGGATCACAGAGGACAAAGCTCTCACACACTACAAGGTTATTCCTGGTGACGTTGGCTGTCTTCCACCTGACTTCATGAATAGAAACCATCAACAAATATAGCTCTGAGAATCAAGGTCTAATGAATTACATAAGTTAAGGAGCTCTTGGCCTGGCGCCTTCCATTGTTTACAAAATATACCAGCTCTAGGAAGCATATTTAAAAAATTTACCAGGTTCTTAGGTTAAATGGTCATTCTCCAAACTCTGTGTACACTAAAAGCATAATGCTAATAGGCCCAGCGCTCCAGGCTTAAGTTTTCCCTGCATCCTAATGATGGCTAACCCCGAGTCATCACCAAAACCATACTAAAGTACATTGGATGGGAACCTACTGTGTGGGTTAGCTGACTGTGGTCACACTCACTTCTCAAACCTGGACCTCCACAATAGCTCTTTCCCATTCATGTTGAAAGCCCTAGAAAAAATGTGCCATTAAGAACACCACTGTTTTCCAAACAGAACAGCACATTCCAAATGTACATTGTATGTGTAGAATAATGTATGCAGCTACACACATATGCATGGGTACAACAGCCACACAGGGCACATTGTATGTGTAGAATAATGTATGAGCCTATGCACATATGCATGGGTACAACAGCCCACACAGGGCACATTGTATGTGTAGAATAATGTATGAGGCTATGCACATATGCATGGGTACAGCAGCTGCTCCCATTCGTGGTTTCTTTTTGTGCAGTTTCAATTCCCCAGTCAACCATGACCCAAAAATATCAAATGGAAAATCCCACAAGTAAACAACTTAAAAACCTAGGTTTTAAGCTGTGTCCTATTCTGAGCAAGCATGGTGACTTCTTCATGCCAGTTGTGCTGTCCTTCCTGGAACAGGAATCGCTGCTCTGCCCATCTACACACATTATATACAGTATCTGCCTGTTAACCACTTAATGGTCAGACTGTTGTGGTATCAGCGCTTGTGTTCAGCTCTTACTTTACTGAATAATGACCTCAAGACACAAGGGAACAATTCTGATACATCAAAGAGAAGCCGTAAAGTGCTTCCTTTAATTGCACAGGGCATGTGGTACATGTCTATAATGCCAGCACTTGAGAGCCAGAGGCAAGATCTGTGAGTTCCAGACCAGCTAAGGCTATATAGTGAGATCCCCCCCGACCAAAAAAAAAAAAAAAAAAAAAAAAAAATAGAGAAGGAGAAAGAAAAGAGCAAGTCATTATGTTCCTGCCTGTCATTTGGGCTGGCTAATAATTTTTTTTTTTTTTTTTTTTTTTTTCCGAGACAGGGTTTCTCTGTGTAGCTTTGCGCCTTTCCTGGAACTCACTTGGTAGCCCAGGCTGGCCTCAAACTCACAAAGATCCACCTGCCTCCACCTCCCGAGTGCTGGGATTAAAGGCGTGCGCCACCACCGCCCTGCTGGGGCTGGCTAATAATTTAAGCATGAAGAAATGAAGAACCCCTTCTTTGCATTGGCACATTTTTAGTTCACAGCCAAAATTACTTTCTTCTCTAGAAAATCAGCTGCACATCCTAATTGTAATAAAACTCAATGCTTTCTAGTTCTACAAATGGTAAATTCATTCTTTCTCTTCTCTTTTCAGGCAATGTTACTATGCAGCCCTGGCTGGCCTGGGAATGAGAGATCCACCTGCCTCTGTTCATGACTACTGGAATTAAAGATGTGTGCCACCACACTCAACAGAAATTCAGCCTTTTTCTTTGTTGAGACAGGGTCTCTCTACATAGCCTTGGCTGTCCTGTAATTAACTCTGTAGACCAGGCTGGCTTTGAACTCACAGAGATCCACCTGCTTCTGCCTCCCGAGTGCTAGGATTAAAGGTGTTTGCTACCAAGCCCAGATACAAATTCATCTTAAGGAGAAACTGTGGTGGTATTGTGTTCCTCAAAACATTGTGTACTCTAATAAACTTATCTGGGGTCAGAGAACAGAACAGCCACAATATTAAATATAGAGGTTAGGCAGTGGTAGCACACGCCTTTAATCCTATCACTTGGGAGGCAGAGATCCATCTGGATCTCTGTGAGTTTAAAGCCACACTGGAAACAGCCAGGCATGGTGACTCACGCCTTTAATCCCAGGACGCCATGGTAGAAAGGTATATAAGGTGTGAAAACCAGGAACTAAGCTGGTTAAGCTTTTAGGCTTTGGAGCAGCACAGCTCAGCTGAGAGGCATCCAGTCTGAGGAACTGGCGAGGTGAGGTAGCTGTGGCTTGTTCTGCTTCTCTGATCTTCCAGCGTTCACCCCAATAACTGGCCTCAGGTTTGATTTTATTAATAAGAACTTTGAAGATTCATGCTACAAGAGACAGTTAAACACCCAGAAATAAACACATTGCTGCTGTTGAATCAAACCAAGTAGTGCACGCCCAGTTAAGTAAATATCACTGGGGAGCTGTGCATAGATTGAGGATGAAGGTTTCAAGATTCCCGTTAGCCTTGGTATGGTGGCTCAGGTCTAGCTGCAGAACCTGGAATGCTAGGACAACAGGATAGCCCCTAGTCCACACAGCAAATTCCAGGGATATATAGTGTGACACTACCTCCAAAATAAATAAAAACAAAAATTCTCCGATTTAACATCAAAGTTACATGACATCAAAGTTGAAGTAGCTCTAGGCCAGTCTGGGCCACAGTGAGACATGGTCTAAAACAAGACGTGAAGAGGCAACGTGAGAAAGAGTTAGAAGCAAAAGAAAAGGGTCCAGCCACTTCAAAGCACTGGATCCCTTTAATTAGGAAGGCCCTTGACAGTCAGGCTGAGGCTCAAAGTGGGTGCATTCTCTTTGCTAGAATCAGAATTACTTTCATGGCTAAGGTCTCTTGGCTTAGCTCAAAACCTGAGCAACTGGCTGCCAACACCTGACACACCAGACCATTTCCTTTTTCATTAGCGGGCCATCAATTCCTGCATAGGGTAGTCTTGCCTTCACTAACGCGACACAATCCATTTGCTTCCTCTACATTAGTGACTTCAAGTGCACCTTGGAGGGATGCTACAGAACAGCAAATGTGGAGCCAGGCCAATTTGAAGCTTGCAAAGACAGAAGAAAGGAGGTACCATCTAGGACAAAGTTTAAAAAAAAAAAAAAAAAAAAAAGCCTAGCAGGCCTGTGTGTGACGAGGGAGTCTGGGAGATGGGACCCATCTTCTTCTGTCAATTTGCTGAGGCAGATGGGCCCTGCTGTGAGAGCTGCCCCCTCCTGGGAAAAAAGCCAGTAGGTTGCCTCCTCTCTCCACTGTTACATATTAAGCCTGCAACTGTTTGCGTTCAATCTCAGCTACATTCTGTTCAGCAGCTTCAGAGTTCCGAGCGCAGGTGCCCTCAGTTAATCACCCCAGCTCACTCCAGAGTCACTTCCAGCAGTGAAGGATGTTCCAGGCAGCCAGCCAGCGGCAATTTTTTTTTCTTTAAATCTGCACCATTCTGATCCCTGAAGACTAGTTTAAAAAGTTTATTTTTTGTCTAAAATGCTTTCTTCAAACAAGAAGATAACAAATCTAGGACTTCAGTTTAGAAAAACAGACTTAATAAAAAAAAAAAAAAAAAAGGAGAAACAATGTCCTACAGGTTCAGATGGAAGTAGAGATGAACAAAAGACTCTAAACACTTTCAGGAAAGACATCTTCTGAAAGGCGTTGAAGATTTCATTATCATCCTGGATAAGAAAACCAACATCACATTCATTTTGAAAAAAACTATTTATTTTTTCCACATCCTATTCCAAAGACGTATCTTACAGATAAGAGTTAGTATGAGTCAGAAGACATCCTAGGGAAGGAAGCCATTTGGACACTGGAAAAATGCTAACCAAAAAGCCAACATTCACATACACGTGTCTGCTTCACAGGAAAAGCTCACCACCCAAAGTGCAAAGACAGAAGCAACTAGTTTTGCCATATGAAAATGTTGACAGTCTTCCGAATTGTTAGCTGACTGAACACTGACTTTTAAAATAAAACAAGAGGTCAGTCACCAGAATGAGTTTAGCTTTAGATCAATCTGGCTCTGACCCCAATCAACTCCAGAAGCCCAGCCAGAGGCCGGCTAGAGACTGAGGTGCAGTATCGCAGGCTGCGGCCCTTTCTACAACGCAGACCTAATCAACCCAAATGAAAGTGGAGAACATTCAAGTCAGAGCCTCAGGCCACCCCACTGAGGGCTCCCTGCCACAGCTCAGGAGGACAGGGACTGGGCTCTGTCCAGCTCTGTCCTACCCTGCAGTCTCTTGCTGTGAGACACAACTGTTTTACCCAAGAGGTCAGCTTTCTGTCACTGTCTAAGTGACACCAAAGGAAAGTCATTTTATGAGCGGTATTTGGCTTTAAGCCAAAGGGATGGATACCCCCCTCCCCCCAAAGAGTCCCAACCAATACCTATTACCCTTCCACCCTGGTAACTAACACAGGTGCTGCTAAGTCACCGAGTGAGAGGAGCTGTATAATGATAAACTCACGCACAGTCAACTTTATTTAAAGCCTGGAGAAGGCTAAAGCACTGACCACACAGGAGGCTGAAGAACGACAGTGTCCTGGGTCAGTAAACACTGGACACTACAGAAACGGCTTCACTTGAGGTACGGAGCAGGGAAAAATTTGCCTTGTTGACCTAAGTTGGTGGCAGACTTGCTTTTGTTCCCAAATCTAAAAACAAAAAACAAAACAAAACAAATTAGAGAGACTGAATCAGAAGTATTCTACAGGGGCTGGTGAGATGATGCCATGAGGAAGGCAGGCTCTGTATAAACACGGAGACTTGAGTTCCATTCCTGGAGCCCATATAAAGGTGGAAGAGAACCACCAACTCCACGGAGTTGCCCTCCACATGGGTGCCATGGTACACACACCCACACACATATCATGCACATGCACACGAATACATATTTTTTTAAAGAAGTATTCTGTAAAAAATATTGAGTAAACAATTATAGTGTTACTTGATATAAAGAAGTGAATATAGGAAACTTCCAGAGAGCTATTTAAAGGTGTTATTGATTGGGCTGGAGAGATGGCTCAGTGGTTAAGAGCACTGGCTGTTCTTCCAGAGGTCCTGAGTTCAAGTCCCAGCAACCACATGGTTCACAACCATCTGTAATGAGATCTGGCGCCTTCTTCTGGCATGCATGCAGAACACTGTATACATAATAAATAAATAAATCTTAAAAAAAAAAAAAAAAGGTGCTATTGATCACCCAATATGACGGATCACAGTGGAGCGCTTCATCAGCCTCTGTAGACGTTTCCTTTAACGTCTAGTTACTTCTAGTTCAATTATTCCTTTTACTTTTTTAGATAAGGCCTCACTATACAGCCCTGGCTGGTCCTGGACTCATGGCAATTCTCCTGTGTCAGCCTCCTAAATGCTAGGATTGTTGAGACTGCAGGCATATATATCACTGTGTCTAGCTTCAATAAACTACTGCTCCAAAACCTAAAGGCCTGAGTTCAGTTCCGAGGAACCACACACCAGGAGAGAGTTGATTCCTACAGGGTGTGCTCAACCTCGGTAAGCTGCTGTGGCTCACACATGAGAGGACAGACGGATGGACAGACAGATGGATGGACAGATGGACGGACACACACACGGACGGACGGATGGACGGACGGACGGACACACACACACACACACACACACACACACACACACACACTTCTGCATACCTGGGAGTGCTCTTGGAGAGGTTATACAATCTCTGTGACAGAGAACTTGATAAAGGAGTCTTGACAAGTTGGAATTCAGGAGTGGTCACCGGCCCCAGCAAGCTCACTTAATTTTAAGAGAATGGGGGAAAGAAAATGTCTGTCATGATGGACGTTCACGCGACTACCTTCTAAAGGTTGGACCTCTAGCAGGTTCACAGGCCACTTCAGCCCTTGTTTTGTAACTCCTGAATCTTTCGAACTACGCAGGCAAATACTCAATGAACAGCTGACATCTACTTGATTCAGAACATTTTCAAGCACCAAACTTCATACATCTAATATCTGAACATTTGACTTTTAGCGATATTAGAAGAAACAAGACACTTTCCTTAAAAAGAAACTGAATATGTCTGTGTGGTGGGAATAAATGATTCTACTCACATGAAATTGCCATAAACTCACATGAATTTGCATAAACGGCAAATTTTGCCATATAAGAGTCAAAGGGGAAGCCAGGGAGACGGCCCCTGAGCAAAGGCACTTGCCGCCAAGCCTGATGATCTGGGTTCGATCCTTGGGACTCACAGAGTGAGAGGAAAGAACCAATTCCCTCAAGTTGTCCTCTGACCTCCACAAATGTACCATGGCATATGCACCCACAGACATAAAATAAAATGTACTAACAATTTTCAAAAAATAAAACTGATCAGTAAAACATACCAACAAACCTAAAATGGGAATTAACCCTTAGAGTATATTCATTATGCTGGGTGAAGTACTATTGGTAACTATGAAACTGCTGAAATTTTCAAGATAACTATAAGGGTTGGTGGGGGTTGAGAAAGGGGTCTTGTATAGCCCAGAATGGCCCTGAACTCAGGACGTAGCAGAGGATGACCTTGAACTCTGTCCTTCTGCCTTCACTTCCCAAGTGCTCACCACCACACCTAGCCCCATACATCGCAAACCACTGGCGTAAACTAAGGGAAAGGCCCACGGCCAAGCCCCTGAGAAGCAAGCACGGTGCAGAACTGACCTTTAAGGTCTGGTGTCCGCGGGGTTGAGTTTCCATTGCCACGCTGGACGTCAATGTTCTCCTGTTCCACCATCATGAACTGATTCCAGTACTCCAGGGGCAGAGAAAGCAGGCGCTCCACCACCTAGCAGGCACCAGAGTCAAGGCTGACTTCAGAAATTCCTTCTTACTGTGTTTGAGACCTTCTTACTCGGCAACCTAGGCCGGCCTACAGCTTGAAATGTAGACCAGGCTGGCCTCAAACTTGTGGCAATCCTCCTGGCACCGCCTGCCAGTGCATGTGCCCAGCATGCAAGGCTTATTTTTTTGTCATTATGTCATGTTAGGGCATTGCAAAAGCTCGTATTTTATGTATCTCTGCGTGTGTGTGTGTGTGTGTGTGTGTACATGCACTTGCACCCCTACCTTGAGCTGACGCTTGATGTCCTGGAACATCGTCACTGGGTCTGGATTAGGCACAGTATGGGCAACTATGGTAGGGCCAAAGACTTTAGCTAGATTGGCAATGTCCATCTTAGTGTTCGGACTCTGAGCCACTCTAAACAAAGGAGTATAATGTTAAAACAAACATATTATTCCCTTAATCATAAACTAAATATAAATTCTGCAGGACAACATTCCCAGTCCACGTTTCCCAGACCCCACATCATCTCCTAGGGAAACCCTCTAGCTCCCAAGACAAGCCCTGCTGTGCTGACCTCTGCAAGTGGATCATGAGGAAGGCCAGCGTGTCCCTGTTGGCCTGGGGCAGCTCGCCCACAGCCTGGTACATGGCGGCTGTGCTGTTGTCCTCGTCCGCTATCTCTGTAATGACAAGAACACACTGAGAGGCCGACTCTTCCTTCCCCTGACAGCGCCTTCCAGGTTATCGACCACAGGCTCATCTATACACTGAGCTTCTGAAACTTCTGAGGAGGTTCATGACAGCATCGGACTCTAGTTTCATTACCAAGTGGGACACTGGCCAACAGTTCAATATGAGAAGTCAGAACTTCCTAAAACTCACCACTGCTGTTAGAGGAAGCAGCTGGCGAGCCATTTGCTGGGAAGACACACCACCGCAGTGTGGACTATCCACAAGGAACTCAGTCGCCTGACATGTAAGGGCCTACCAGACACCAGGTACCATTTTAAACGCGGGGCTAAAGCAAAACAACACAGGCCTTGTCTCCTGGAATGAACACTCTGTCGGAAGAGTGGTCAACAAACAACAACAAACCACGGGCCAGACATGAGATGGAGGAGACAGGCAGGCGGGATGCTGGAAAGCAACGGGAGCCGCTACGTCGTCACACAAGGTGGCAGCTTTTGCTTAGTTTTTGAAACTGGGTCTCAGGTAGCCTAGTCTACTCAAACTCGCCACGCAGCCAAAGCTGGTCTCAATCCTGCCTCTCCTCCCACACCTGGGATCACTGTCATCATCCTGGCTTAGGAAAGGTGTTTCTGAAGAGAGGAATTGGGGGGGGAGGTTGTAAAGGAGCAAACTACAAAGAGATCTAGGGTAAACAGTTGGGGCTAAGACTATAACAAATATGAGGTGGGTGTGTGCTAAGAAACCCAAGGCTTGGGGCTGGAGAGATGGCTCGGTGGCTGAGCACTGGCTGCTCTTGCAGAGAACCTGGGTTCAGTTCCCAGCACCCACATGGTGGCTCCCAACTGTCACCCCAGGTCCAGGGGTTCCGACACCCTCTTGAGGCCTCCGTAGGCACTGTGTACATGTGGTGCACAGACACACAGGCAAACACCTACAGACATGAAAGATAAAATAAAAAGGACCCAAGACTCCAGGTTTGAAAAGAGGAAGAAGGTATAAAGCAAAGCGGCGTGGAGGCATAACCAGGAGCTAAGTCACAGAGAGTCTTTTCAATCGTGTTAAGGAGGAGTTCAGTCTAAAACTGATGGGGAAGCTGGGCATGGTGACTCACGCCTTTAATCCCAGCACTCAGGAGGCAGAGGCAGGTGGATCTCTGTGAGTTCGAGGCCAGCCTGGTCTACAGAGTGAGTTCTAGGACAGCCAGGACTACACAGAGAAACCCTGACTTGAAAAACCAAACAAATAGGATAAAATAAAATAAAAATGATGGATCGATGACAAAAGGGACATCAACTACCTTCGAGTGTAAAAGGAGCACTCCAGCTCCTGCATAGGGTTATCATGTGACAGGCCCATGCCAGCTCCCGTATAAAGACTATCTTGTAGAGGACACAAGCAGGTACAGGACAATCTGTTAGCAGGTTCCCAGCATATTCCAGAGACAGTTGTGATAAATATCAAATTTAAGGTGTATTTACAAGGCTAGACAAGATTTGCTGTGGTAAAGAAAGGCATCAAAGATGGTTCTGATTCAAAAGGACAACCTAAAACTTGACCAAACAACAAACCTCGTTAAGTCCTATTTAGTTTAATTCTTCCCTTAGTTTACGGACATGGGTGCTTTGCCTACACGGCAAAGTCTGACCCAACCGTCATGTGGATGCTGAGATCAAAGCCAGGTTCTCTAGAAGAGCAGCCAGTGTTCAGCCACTGAGCCATCTCTTGGCCCCTCTATACAGTGAAGGGAAGAACAAGGCGTGATGAGCGGTGTGTCCAGTTACTCACCCACCAACTACGTGAGTACCCACTACACTTCAGACACTGTATCGGGCACAGCAAAGTAGTAAAATGTGAACCAAGTTCAAGTCTGGAATCACAGTCAAGTATTAAGTTCTGCCCTTACCCGCTGCCTCCATAAAAGCTTTGCTTAGCCAACAGGTCAGAAGGGGTTCTTTGAGGTTTCGAAGGAAGTCTTTGAGGAGGCTACAGATGGCATGGATATCGTCCACTTTGCTGAGGAGAGGCACAGTTTTGACTTTGAGGAATTTCTCCTTCAGCTCCTTTACTGTCCGGTCACAGCCTGAGATCCTGTATAAGCCTGCCTGTTATACAGACAACAGTCAGGAACTCCCCAACCACTAACACAAACAACAAGCTCACCTGCTGGAGTCCACGCTTACCTCAGTCAGGCCTCGCTGCTCAATCTCATTCACACAGCTGACAACAATAGCAGGGATCATTGGTGAAGTCTGGGACACAAAATCTGCCAACATTCCCTGGGGAAAAAGGATCTTTATTATTTACACCACTGAGACCAAGAGAGGAAGACCGCGTGCAAAGAGTTGCCATTAAACACAAGGAAATTATATCAGCTTTTGATATCATTTCTATTCTCAAAATACATGTTAAAACAGTCTTGGGGCTGTCTTAGTTAGGATTTCTATTGCTGTGAAGAGACACCATGACCACAGCAACTCTTACAAAGGAAAACAGTTAATTGAAATGGTGGGTTACAGTTTCAGAGGTTCCGTCCGTTATCATCATGGTGCGGAGCATGGCAGCGTGCAGACAGACATGGTGCTGGCTGCAGCTTGATATGCAGGCAGCAGGAAGCGGTCTGTCTCACTGGGTGTGTCTTGAGCACATATGAGACCTCAAAGCCCACCTCCACAGTGACACACTTCCTCCAACAAGGCCACACCTAACAGTGCCCTGCCCTTTGGGGGCATTTCCTTTCAAACCACCACAGGGGCTGAGAGATGGCTCAGCAGTAAGAACAGGCACTGTCTTCCAGAGGACCTGAGTTCACTCCCCAGCTCCCCCACACCAGGTGGCACACAACCACTCATAGCTCCAGCTCCAGGACAATCTGACATCTCTGGCCCCCAGAGGTATCTGAACTCATGTGCACATATCCCAACCCATACATAGTTTAAATAATAATGAAATCAATAAAATCTTGTAAGGATGAAGTGTGGCTTGGTTAGTCGAGTGCAGGCCTGGCATGCATGAGGCCTTGGTTCTGGTCCCTACCGATTCATACACATTGGACGTGATGGCTCCCGCCTGTTATCCCCGCACTCTAGAGACAGGAGCAGGAGGACCAGAGTTTCAAGGTCATCCTAAGCTACATAGTAAGTCTGAGGCCATTCTCAGCTACAAGAGATCCTGTCTCAAAAAAAAAAAAAAAAAAAAAAAAAAGAGTCTTGGTCACTTTTCCCACCCTTACGCTGTTATTGATTTATACAAACTGCACTTTCTCATGAGCAAGTAATAACGCCACCAACTATAAGTACTTCCTTTTCAGGGCTGGAAAGATGGCTCAGAGGTTAAGAGCACTGGCTGCTCTTCCAGGGGTCCTGAGTTCAATTCCCAGCAACCACATGGTGGCTCACAACCATCTATAATGAGATCTGGTGCCCTCTTCTGTCATGAAGGCATACATGCAGGCAGAACACTGTGTACATAATAAATCTTAAAAAAAAAAAAAAAAAAAAAAAAAAAAAAAAAAGTACTTCCTTTTCTTTTACTTAAAGACAAGAGAAAGCAAGCAATGAAGACATTATAGCCATAGGCTGGGTGTGGTGGCAGAGACTCTAATCCAGCAGAGGTAGGCAGATCTGAGTTCCAGGCCAGAATGGTCTATAAAAGTGAGTTCCAGGACAGTCAGGTCTACACAGAGAAACCCTGTCTAGAAAAACCAAAAGTGCACTGATATGAATTCTTCAAATACTTTTTAGATTTATTTTATGTGTATTTTGCCTTCATGCAAGTATGTGCACCATGTGCATGCAGTACGCTCAAAGGCCAGAAGAGGGAACTGGATTGCCCTGAAACTAGAATTACAGACAATTCTTGTGGGTGCCATGTGGGTGCCAGGAATCCAATCTGAGTCCTCTGGAAGATCAGCCTGTGTTCTTAACCACTGAGTCATCTATCTCTCCAGCCCCCTGATAAGAACAACATTTACTAAGAAAAACTTGGGCTTAGGCCCTATGCATTCATAACAAAGTGACAGAGCCATGTTTAGTCACAGAAACCTGCGTTTGTTAGTAACTGAGCAAGGCAGGCACACTTGATACAGGGCAAACTCCTGTATCAGTTAGATGCACATTAAAGTCCCCTTTTACATTAAAGTCCCCTTTTCTTTACTCCTGTATCAGTTAGATGCACATTCAAGTCCCCTTTTCTTTACTCCTGTATCAGTTAGATGCACATTCAAGTCCCCTTTTCTTTTATTTTCAGCTAAACCTTTACAGTGCAAACCAAGCATGTCCAGAGGCATTTCCATCACTTTAATGCCCGCCCCCCAATTAGTTTTATTGTTTTTAATTATGTGTATGTATGCATGTATCTGTGTGTAGGTATGCCAGAGGCACCAGAGCCTCTGAAACCGGAGCATAGGCAGTTGTGAGCTCTTAATCATGCTTTAATCTTTTACATAAGTGCATCATAACTTTGAACAAAGCACACCCCAAAAATGTGTTTTCTTTCCTTTCCTTTCTCCTTAAGCGGAACATGCTCAGGAATGTACTTAACTCAGGATGCTTTCTGGATGAGCTGACCCCAAGGTAAATATGTATCGACTCCCTAAAGAGAACCTCCATTTTCCTCTGTTCAGAGAAAACCTGACCCCAGTGTTGGCCTGGCCTGCTACAGGTAACGAGTCTCTTCCCTCTCCTATCTTGGCTGGGCCGACATTAGCTTTATACTCACTGCATCCAGTTCCATGTCAACATCTAAAGCCAGACAGAGAAGTTGGTGGTTACCTTACGTGAGGTGAGGACAGAATTTGACTATGGTCTCAAAAACTACTGTCTGAGAATTACATGCAGGGGAAAAAATCAGCCTGGGAAACTTCTAAAGAGGAGAAGATGATAGGCTTACATTTGGAATGAGCACAGACAGGACTTCCAGAGTTAACATGGATAATACACAAATTGTACCTTGGCAGGGAACAGGTTTGACCCTGGGCCAGTCTCAAATAGTCTTTCTAGTGTTAAGGAATTTCATAGTGGGGCTGGAGATGGCTGAAGTTCAATTCCCAGCACATATGTCACACGGCTCACAACTGCCTGTAACTCTAGCTGGAGAGGCTTCAGTACTCAAGATACAACCAAACATATACATAATAATATAATAGATCTTTAAAAATAATCCTGTAGTAGCCGGGCGGTGGTGGCGCACAACTTTAATCCCAGCACTCGGGAGGCAGAGGCAGTCGGATCTCTGTGAGTTCGAGGCCAGCCTGGGCTACCAAGTGAGTTCCAGAAAAGGCACAAAGCTACACAGAGAAACCCTGTCTCGAAAAACCAAAAAAAAAAAAAATAATAATAATAATAATTCTGTAGCACATATGTTAATATGTTACAGTTAAAAACATACAAGTCACACATGTGCTGCCTAACATCTATGCTAACAATAAGTGTCCTGATGCTAAAACTCTGCAAGGACGCTTTCACCAAAACTGTGGTTTGGGGGCTGGAGAGGTGGCTCAGTGGTTAAGAGCATTGACTGTTCTTCCAGAGGACCTGAGTTCAATTCCCAGCAACCACATGGCGGCTCACAACTATCTGTAACTCCAGTTCCTGGGGATCTGACACCCTCACACAGACACACATGCAGGCAAAACATAAATGGATATAAAAAAAAACAAAAAAACTGTGGTTTGTCATTGTTGGTCAACTGACACAGAACAAGACTCTTTCAGTTTGTAGACTGGACCTAAATAAACTGATAATTTTTCAAAAATAAAACAAGCCAAGCAGACTGGCGCACGCCTTTGATCCCAGCACTCTGGAGGCAGAGACAGACAGGTCTCTGAATTCAAGACTAACCTGGTCTACAGAGGAGTTCCAGGACAGTCAGGGCTACACAGAGAAACCCTGTCTGGAAAATCCGAAAGATAAAGAAAGAAAGTAAGAACTAAGGAGGAGACTGGAGAACTTACAAAACAAGAACGGCTGTGAGTCCACAATTACAGAGTAAGTGGTCGGAGCCGGGGTTAGCTATGAGAATGTCTGCTGTGCATGTGCAGTCTTCCTAGGGGAGGAGGAAGAAATGGGAGGAGGAGGAGGAAAAAAGATGAAGGGAAGGGAGGAAGGAGGAGGCAAAGAGAGGAAGGAGGAGGGAGGAGGAGGAAAGGAGGGGGGAAGAGGGACTTTATGTAGAAAGGCTATTAAACAGGGTAACCCAAACAAGATTCTGCCACAGGTCAACATTTTACCATTTCTATTCATTTTTCATGAAGGGAAGTTTTATTTGATATCAGTAATTTTAAAATAAAAACTGATTAACTATGTCTTGGAAAGACTAAAGAACAGACAAAGGATGGCTGGCTCCCATGGAGTCTTACCTCTCCAATCTTAACCGGCGTTCCCACCAGGGGAGAAATGCAGGGGAGGGGACATCGGTCCCGACACTCTGGGTGGGAGACCAAACGACAGTCTCGACACTTCAGAGACAGCTTGCCAAATTTGATCCGCTTTCCACATGGAACACAAGATTCGGGCTTAATAACCTAGAGATAAAACAGGGCAGAAGCAACAGAATGATATGAATTACTGTCAACCACATGCATTAAGCACACAGTACATACAAAACAACGTTTTAGACCATTACACATTTTAATGTAATTCTCACAACAAAAACAGGTCTTGTTTGCTTCATTTTAAGTGGATATGCTGGGCAGAGTGGCACATGCCTTAATTCCAGTACCTAGGAGACAAGGCAGGTGGATCTCTGTGAGCTCAAATCCAACCAGAGCTACAAAATGAAACCTTCTCCTCAGTTAGGGTGGGTTCTTGTGAGCCCTTCCTCCATCCATGCTGCTGGAGGGGAAAGTCATTTTCCCCTGGAGGTGTGGCCGCTGGGAAGTCGCTCGTGTTCCAGTGCATAAATCCTCACACTCATGCACATACTGGAAGCACTAATTAGACTCAGTTAGTTATTAAAAAAATAAAATTAAAAAAAGGACACGAAGTTGAGACTGGTGCACATTGAGGGTAGACCAGGAGTTTCGGGGGGTAGTAGAGGGGCTGAACATGATCAAAATACATTTCATGAATGTCTAAAATTCTCAAAGAATAAACAATGTCATACTGTTAAAAGGCAGCTAATAGCCATGCAGCAGTGGCGTATGCCTTTAATCCAGCACCCAGGAGGCAGAGGCAGGCAGATCTCTATGAGTTTGAGGCCAGCCTTAGTGCTACACAGAGAAACCCTGTCTCTAAAAACCAAAGAAAAAAAGGGCAGCTAATAATAAGTGTTGACATGACATAGAGAAACTGAAACTCTTCTATATCATTGATAGGAATGTAAGGGAAAAGTCTGGAAAACCCTCAGGAAATTAAGCATAGTTACTGTATGACCCAGTGATTCCACTTAGGTATACATATCCAAGAGAAATGAAAATGGCCTACATAAACGTGTGCACATACGCAACATTCTTTGTTGGGTTGTTTTTTTTTTTTTTTTTGGTTTTTCAAGACAGGGTTTCTCTGTGTAGTTTTGGTGCCTGTCCTAGAACTCACTCTGTAGCCCAGGCTGACCTTGAACTCACAGAGATCCACCTGCCTCTGCCTCCCGAGTGCTGGGATTAAAGGCGTGCGCCACCACCGCCCGGCAACATTCTTTCTAGCAGCTGAAAATGGAAAACCCTAAATGTCTATTCACTGATAAACGGATAACTATGTGGCATATGCTTTCCACGGAGTGGAACATCATTCCCCAAATAAAAAAAATGAAACACACAGGCTCCAGCATGGCTGAGTAAATGAAAGAAGCCAGACACAAAGGTACTCATGCCATATGTACATGAAATGTCTTAAACAGACAAATCCATACCCATGAGTGGTGTGGATGGTGGTAGCCTCTGGCTACTGGATGTTGATGTAGCACAGCATGGTGGGGGAAATTCTATTAGGTATAGGGTTTCATTTTTAGGTGGTGAAAATGTTCTGAAGTTGACAATGGTGACAAATATCCAATTCTATGAATATACTAAATGTCACTGGATTTAAATGGACGGATGAAGCCAGGCAATGGTGGCTCACACCTGTAATTCCAGCATGCAAGTTGCCAGTGGAGCTGGAGAGACAACTCAGTGATTATTGTTCTTGCAAAGGACACAAGTTCGATTCCCAGCACCCACACTGGGTAGCTCACAACTGCTTTTAACTCTAGCTCCAAATGAGCTGATACCCCACATTAAGGTCACCAATATCATGCAAGGTAACTTTCTGGAAATAAAAACAATGTGTAATGTCTTGATTAGGATGTGAGTCACATGAGCTATGTGTTTGGTAAATTCGATGAAAAGTACCCTTAAAAATCTGTATATTACACCTGTTAGAATGGCTACGATCAAAAACACCAATGACAGTCAATGTTGGAGAGGATGTGGAGCAAAGGGAACACTCCTCCACCCTTGGTGGGAATGTAAACTTGTACAACCACTGTGGAAATCAGTATGGCGGTTTCTCAGAAAATTAGGAATCGAACTACCTCAAGACCCAGCTATCCCACTCTTGGGCATATACCCAAGGAATGCTGATTCATACCATAAAGATACATGCTCAGCTATGTTCATAGCAGCACTATTTGTAATAGCCAGAACCTGGAAACAACCTAGATGCCCATCAACGGAAGAATGGATGAAAAAAATGTGGTACATATACACAATGGAGTACTACTCAGCAGAGAAAAAATGAAAGCATGAAATTTGCAGGCAAATGGATGGAACTAGAAAAAATCATCCTGAGTGAGGTAACCCAAACCCAGAAAGACAGTCATGGTATGTACTCACTCATAGGTGGATTCTAGATATAAAATAAAGAACACTCAGACCACAACCCATAGAACCATAGAGGCTATATATATAGCATGGAGGTCCCTAGGACAATTGTGGCTTATAATAAATTTCAGTTTTACTCAATTATTGAAAAAAAATAGCCAAATGAAAGGAAACACATGAACTATGAACCAAAGGCTGAGGGACCCCCAGCTGGATCAGGCCCTCTGAATAGGTGAGACAGTTGATTGGCTTGATCAGTTTGGGAGGCAACTAGGCAGTGGGACCAAGTCCTGTGCTCATTGCATGAGTTGGCTGTTTGAAACCTGGAGTTTATGCAGAGACACTTGGCTCAGTCTGGGAGGAAGGGACTGGACCTGCCTGGACTGAGTCTACCAGGTTGATCGCAGTCCTCGGGGGAGGACTTGTCCTGGAGGAGGTGGGAATGGGGGGTAGGCTGGGGGTAAGGGGAGGGGGTGGGAGGGAGGAGAATAGGGGAACCCATGGCTGATATGTAGAACTGAATGGTATTGTAAAATAAAAAATATATATATAAAAAAATAAATTAATTAATTAATTTAAAAAAAATCTGTATATTAGTCAGGTAGTTGTGGCACACGCCTTTAATCCCAGCACTCTCGGCAGAGGCAGGGGGATTTCTGTGAGTTTAAGGCCAGCCTGGTATATAGAGCTAGTCCTAGGAAAGCTAGAGTTACACAGAGAAACCCTGCCTTGAAACACACACACACACACACACACACAAAAAAAAAACAACCCAAAAAAACAACAAAAAAAAACCCCTGTCTATTGGGGGTCAGCAAGATGGCTCAGTGGGTGAAGGTGCCTGCCATGCCTGGTGGCCTGAGTCCAGTCTCCAGGACTCACGTGATGGAAGAAAACCAACTATGGCATATGCATGTCCCCCACCCTCTGCAATGCACACAGAAAATAAATAATTTCTTTTAATAAAAATCAGTGTATTTATCCAGGTGATGGTGGCACATGCCTTTAATCCCAGCACTCGGGAGGCAGAGCCAGGCGGATCTCTGTGAGTTTGAGGTCAACCTGGTCTACGAGATCCAGGACAGCCAGAGCTGCACAGAGAAACCCTGTCTTGAAAACAAACAAGCTCAATAAAAAGAAACAGTGCCCCTGCTGCCTCCAGATACAAGGACAGACAGGAGTGGTGGAGAGGGGCTGTCATCCCGCACTCGGGACGTTAAAGAGGAGGAACGATGGAGTTAGAGGCCAACCTGGGCTACCAAGAAAGAGTCTGTTCCAAAAACAAACTAACTGCCTCAAAGAAAATGAAGCCCTCCCGGACTTACCGTCTTTGAGACAAAGTCATGGAGGCGCATGCCTCCGTTATTCTGAGGGGTCCCCAAATTGTCTGTCTCGGTTCTTGGCTCCACTGGCCTGCTGTTCAGAGCGGAGTCACTGTTCACAGGCTGTAAAGGACCTAGAAAACAATCAAATTTAAATTTCTGTCCTAAAAATCCACCCTTCTGGATTTTAATTTTACTTTTCCCTTTTTAACTTTGCTTTTACTATAACTAGTAGTAGTGAACACACACACACACAGTTTCCAGGAAAAGCTCCAATTCTCCACTAGTGGTACACGCAGACTGACTGGCCACCCAGAAGTAGAGGACGGCGCAAACACACCAGGACCGCAGCAAGCAGCTAGTAAGAATCTCCCCACTACGGCTCAGCCTTGTCTCAAGAGGCTTCTAAGACACCCACTCTCAATTTCAACCAGTGTTTTCATTTATTTATATTTGTTTTTGGTAGCCAAGGCTGAGCCAACTCCAGCCCCTCTTTCCTTCTTTTTAATTTTCCCTTTTTTTTTTTTTTTTTTTTTTTTTTTTAGGTTTTATTAGTTATGTGTGTGAGTGTCTGCCTGAATGGATCTGTGTACCACATTGTACTACGTTGTGTAGAGCCCAACGAGGCCAGGAAGGGATGTCCGATTCCCTGGGTCTGGAGTCACAGATGGTGTGAGCCACCATGTGGGTGCTGGGAACCAAACGTGCATCCTCTGCAGGAGCAGCTAGTGCTAAGCCATCTCACCAGCCCCCCTTCTGTTTTTTGGTCTCACCAGGTATCCACGGGCTGACCTTGAACTCACTATGAAGACTAGGCTGCCCTTCACTATGAAGACTAGATTGATTCCAATCTACCTATGCTTCCAAGTGCTCAGATTATAGCTGTGTGCCTCCACAGCCAGCTCTGCAGAGACACTGATGACATTTAGCCATAAATCCATCAGACCTGATTTCCCCCGACTCCTGGTCCAAGATGGCAATGTCTCAATAGTAGACACAGCTTCAATGGGTCCGCCATCACTTGGAACAGTCACGGTAGTTTTTGCAACTATTGATTCATTTGCCTGAAACAGAGCCATAAGGAAAGACAGACAGACAAACTTTGTTTCTAGACAGGTGTTTTCCAGTAGCTAAAAATTCCCAAATCCAGAGTTAAGACTTATATTCTGGTCCTAAGCCTTTAAGTCGAAATCTCATACACTGCAGGGTGATACATACAGTGAAATACAATCAAACCTATAGCTGATAGTTCTGATTTTTTTTTCTTGTTTGTTTTGGGATAGGATCTCTCTATGTAGCCCTGGCTGTTCTGGAACTATGTTAGACCAGGCTGGCCCCAGCTTCACTGCCTCCAGAGCGCTAAGATTAAAGGTGTGCGCCACTGATAGTTCTTAATCAACACCCACTCGCATGGACAATAGAGGATCTTACTACATAGAAAACACTCAAACTTCTCTCAAAATAACACTGCAGTAATACTGACTGTCACTGTGCTGTGCAGGGCCACTAACCCCTGGTGTGTTTAGGACCCCAGTTCTCTGGCTGACTCCTCTTACCTGGTCTACTGTGGAGCCAATGGAACAGGTTTTTTTTATAGGCCCGGGAGGGCCGTCGATGAACTGTCGGCTGCTGGAGCGCTACAGAGGGAGTAAAGACCAAAGCTTTAATGTGTCACGGAGAACTGAACCCAGAGAACACAATAATCCTATCAGCAACGACATGCACGTCCTAAGAAGCAGGGCTACATAAATAATGTGCTCTTTCTTGTGGCCTATTTGTTAAACAAACACAAAAATGCTTTCAGTGCTATAGAAAAGAGACGAGCTCTGGAGACAGCATCAGAAAAGAAGAACCATAATCCTATCTAAGGACATGAAGTCTTTGGAAACACATCAAATACCCTAAGCACGTCAGCCCAGATAGAGCTCCACATCCTATTCTACACACACTGCATCTGGAGCTTGTATTAGAGTACAAAAGTCCTGCGTGAAAATTCATGACAACTCAAAACAAACTTAAATATATTCTTTCCTACGATATGGAGATGTAGCCCAGGCCCATGAACTAAAGTAGAATCCTGCCCTCAGTCACTGCTTCAAGTGACATCACCGTGGCCCCTGGAGGACTGGAGAGACCAGTAGGGAAAGGTGCTCACTGTGTTAAGACTGACGGTCTCATCAATTCCCAGACCTACAGTGGCTGGGAAAGAACCAGTTCTTATGCACTGAGGTATGCATGTGCCTGTCCTCACGTGGCCCTCTCTCTCTCTCTCTCTCTCTCTCTTTCACACACACACACACACACACACACACACACACACACACACACACACACTCACACACTCTCTCTCTCACACACACACACACACACACACACACACACACACACACACACAGTAATAAATACCATTTTAAATCAAGAAGGCACTGCCCCAGTAGCACTAATCCATTTGTGTTCTGTGCTCGTTTGTTTTGAAACAGGGTCTCTCTATGTAGCCCTGGCTGTCCTGAAACTTGCTCCGTAGACCAGGTTAGGCTCCAGTCACAGAGATCCACCTGACCCTGCCTCCCAAGTGCTGGGATTAAAAGTGTGCACCACCACAGCTACACTTTGTGTTTTTTGTTTAACGATGTCTAGAGATGTGTCAGAAATATAGTTTTGTATCCAAATTTCCCAAAAAGAAAAACTATTACTAATGGGATTTTTTGTTTGTTTGGTTTTTCTCTTAAAATTTTTTTTTTTTATATTATGTGTATGAGTAGCCTGCATGTATATATGAACACCGCATGTATGACTGATGCCCAAGGAGGCTACAAGAGGCATTGGATCCCCTGAAACTAGAGTGACATACATTTGTGAGTCACCACCTGGGAATATCATCCAGGTCATCTACATAAGCAGCAAGCGCTCTTAACAGCAAGTCCTCCAGCCCCGCTTTTGTTTTGTTTGTTTGTTTGTTTGTTTGTTTGAAATAGGATATTACAATGTAGTTCAACCTGGTCTCAAACTTGATAAATAGCCTAGGATGGCCTCAAATTCATGATCTTCCTGACTCAACCTCCTTAGTGTTAGGATCACAACTGTGGGACAAGATGCCAGGAAAGAAAAAAATTGTTTTGGTTTTTGGAGATAGGGTTTCTCTGTGTAGCCCTGGCTGTCCTGGAACTCACTCTGTAGACCAGGCTGGCCTTGAACTCAGAGATCTGCCTACCTCTGCCTCCCAAGTGCTGGGACTAAAAGGCATGCGCCACCACGCCTAGGGAGAACTCTTATTTTATAAATGGTAAAACATCTGAGCCTAATGGCCTAAGTTTATAATCCCAACCACTTGGAAGTTTGAGGCAGAAGGATCACAAATTTAAGGCTTTCCTACACAGCAAGTTAAGGACATCCTGGGTGACAAGTGACCAGTGAGAGAGCATTTGCCAAGTGTGCATGGGACTGTGGGTTCAAGCACCACCCAGGGAGGGGCAAGGAGAACATATACATACCCTCTTTTCTCGTTTCTTCATTTTGAAATTCTTCACCAAAGAAGAATCCCAGTCCTGTTGACAATTAGACCATGTTAATCTCTCTCTTTGGTTAGGTTGATCATAAATCCTGTGCAAATAAATTTACAGCAAACAAGTCAGACTACCTAACTTAAAACCCCAGGAGAGAGAAATTAAAACAGTCTTCGGAGTTTGCTCCAAAGCTCCAGTTAGCAGGCTTCCTTCAAATATTGAAGCAACAGTGATAGAATCAGGAACCAATGCCACAGAGACAGGGAAAGGTTAGAGAATCAACCGCTGTCGTGATTATTTCAGGTGCCTGGTCCTTTATTCCTGATTATTTTTCTAATTAGTTTTTAGAACTTAGAGAATTTAAGACATTGTACAGACCATGTCAGATGTAACTCGTGCCCTAAGTGACTGCTACAGTCTAGTAGGATATTCCATCCAACAGTCCCACTTAAGAAGTTAGTTCACAGTTTTTAACCCTCAATATCTCTTTCTTGATCCTAAAAGGTAGTTTACCTTTGAATTCTATGCCTTTTACTACAGACTAGTTTCACTTCCGTTATTGTAATCACTGGCATTCATTTTCCTATCTACCTGTGCTTCCCTTACTCCTGGTTACCCTACAAACACAGTACCTAGAAACAGCATATACAACAAACAGGAGGGCAACATGAACTGAACTTCCCCAACTCATGTTCAAATAATTTAGCTGCTGTTGATCAGCCCCAACTATAACAGCTATCACAGTAGAGGTTTTCCTCAAAACTCACCTGATAGGTTTGATTATATACCCCAGACCTACTCTATGTAATTCTTTATTTCAAAGGTGGCTTCCTAACACTTATATCCTTAAAATGGCCATTTGCTTCTCTGGTTAAACACTGACCCTGAGCGAAGACTCCTGGGACTGTACTAAGTACCTGCTACCTGCTTTGCCATCAAAAACAAACACTAACAACGTCCTGTGCTCTGGTTTGTTTGCTGGTTTCAGACTCCCACAGAAATGATGAACTGCCAGCCGACTACCAGTCTCCTGAGCATTAAAGACTACACTACCAGTAGTATATGAAACAACATTACCATTTATACAGAAATTTCACAGTCCTGCTATCGACAAAAGCAAGGTAACAAGTTAGACATGGCAACCATTGTTTAATCAAAGAATAACACACTGCCCAGAAATTTAAATTCCCATCCTTCTGGCTCAAGTCCTTCTATGAAGGATGGCTAAGCTTCCCTCAAGAAGCACACTAATTGGGAAATAAAGTACAAATCTACTCACTGTAGCAGCAGCAGCAGTAGCAGCAGCAAATAAACCTAACCTGGGTCTACACAGCAAGCTCCAGGACAGCTTACAACTACATAGTGAGATCCTATCTCAAAAATTAAAAATAGAACACCCTGCCTGGTCAATCTTGCTGATTTTTACCCCTAGCTAGGGCTTTAACAAGTTAAGACATAATCTATTACTAGAGGTACCTCACAGAGACCCTTCAGATAAACTGGACTTCACAGCAAATCCTGAATTTTACATTCTCACTTCCAGAAAATAAATATTTAAGTCAGTATCTTATAGCTTGGGTGGATTTATATTTTAAATTGCTAGCTCAGAATCTGTAACAAATCAACAATGAAAGAGTCATAAAGGATGGCCAAGGACAGGAGCAGAGACGCTCCTACAGGGCAGGTTAACAAAAGCAGATAACTCCAGAGATCAAATGTTTATTACCAGTGATTCATCAGTCTTGTCAAAGCTGATATCTGATAAAATGGAACCAGATTCATCAATGGTTGACAGTCTGGATTAAAAACAATAACACAATGTTAGACACAGAACATCATAAAACAGAAAAGCCACCAGTCCCCTGAAAAGTCCCACTGGTCAGATAACATGAGCAAGTTCACAGACACGCACAAGCTGCAGTCCTCGCTGCAGGGAGCTGCTCTCCATGGTTTCCACAGAGTGCTGTGCGTGCAGAAAAGCACAGTGTCGTCAGCAGCAAGTGAGGATCCCAGCCAGGGCTATGGGGGCTTTTCTTGCTGTACTACAAGGAAGCAGACTGAGGTTCGATTCGATTCCTATCAAGTCTGACACTTCCTACAGTATTACCCAGCACTGGACTTTAGGTTTGATATTTTTGTCTGAGACTAGACTAGCCTCTAGACTAGGCTGTCCATGAACTTCCTATGGAACTGGAGATGATCATCAACTTCTGACTCTCCTGCCCCCACATCCCAAACACTGAGATTACAGGTGTACCCCCAAGCCCAGTTTACAAAGTGCTGGGAACCGAAGCACACTAGGCAAGTTCTCTATTACCTGAGCTACATCCCCAGGCCCCAGCACTGACTTTTTAAGACATTAAGCCTAACCTGAATATAGTAGTCCATGCAGATAATGTAGCACTTGAGAGGCACAAGCTCAGGAGTTCAAGGCCAGCCTGGGATATGAAAGACCCTACCTCAAAAAATAGGAGGGGCTGGGGGGACTGTGAGAAATGATAGCTCAGTGATTAAGAGCTCACACTACCTACAACATGCAGCTCTCATTCCAGGGGATCCACTATCCTCTTCTGGTTTACATGGGTATCCCTGCACACATGGCTTATCCTCACACACACATACTCATAATTTTTTTAATCTTTATAAAAAAAGAAAAAGAAAGAAAGAAAGAAAAGAAATCAAGTTCACATATCTTCTTAGTTCTAAAGATCCCACCTGAGCTGGGCATAGTGGCATGACAGCTTTAACCCCAGCACCCAGGAGGCTAAAGTAGAGCTCTATGAATTCAAGGGCAGCCTGAAATAAACAGGAAATTCAGGCCAGCCAGGGCTACACCCTAAATAAGACCCTATCTCACCAAACCAAACAAGATTCCCCATGGGCCAATCAGCCAACAAAACAAACAACCCTAAGAGTGTAAGCCTCTTCCTACTTACTGTACCGGGTGGGAGCATTTCACTCAAAGCCTGGCTGAGACTATCTTAGCGACACTATGGACCCCAAGTGATTGTCTGGCCTTAGCCCCCAGCAGCTGCAGAGCTCTCTGGAGAATAAACACTGTGAGCACTGCTGAAACGCCACTTTCACCTCTGCTGTCTCCGCAATGGACAGGATTAGTTATTGATGTGTAATTTAACACCAACACCAAAACTGTACCCATGGTGAAACAGCAGCCTGAGGAAAGCTTAAAAATAATGAAAGCGAGCGGGCGGGGGCAGGCCTGCACCCTCCCTCCCCCGCCCACCCCGAGGCGCTTCTGCTTGGCTCAGCACACACTCCAGAAGCAGTACATTTAAGAGGTCAGATAATGGGACTTGTGACAGCCGGGCTGCTGTGATCAGGTGACAACAGATGCGGTCCCCCACCTATTGTTCCCAGGGTTGCCACTGGATGCTTGGCCTCGGTTGAGAAAAGCTAGAGCTGATTTTTGTTCCTCGCTTAGCTGGATGCTGCCAGATGTGTCACACATGAGTATGTCTCGAATCAGCTGAATCTGTTGTTCCTACAGACCAAAGCAGAGGAAACATCGTAACTAGCCAGGGAAGGAAGCTTCACCTCAAATTTATGGGCTAGACAGAAGACATTAAAATACAACATTATGCAAATGTGCCTTCAGGAAGGCCTTACAGCAAGAGAATATTAATTCACATCAAGCTCAGGCTGTGGCTGGTTTCTGATGAGTAAAATCAACTCCATATAGAATGGGGGTCTGCTATGAGATTTTCAGATCTTACTGCTAATCCAAGAGGAGAGTGGTATAGAACAAGAGTTCCAGAACAGAGTCCACACAGCAGAAATACTTCAAGGATTATTTTATCCGAACAGTTATTGGCTTCTTTTATGGATCAAAGCAGTCACATGTTTTTCAAATGATGAAACAAAATACATAAAATAAATACAAAGCTGTAATGCAGACAATTTGGGCTTACCGAGGCATCTAACACTGAGTTAAGATGGATTAGTCCCCTCAAGTAAAGCTCTCCTTTGCGCCAAGACGCATCTTGTCACATCAAAATAACATATATACCAGTCACACTGTTCAACTCACTGAATACATCTAGCCCTTTACCAGGAGCTAGAAAGAAGTGATGAAGCATTAGCATTGCTTTGGCTGTATCAATGACAGCAGGCCAGTGCCACCAACTCAAAAAAGGAGAGCAATATTCTTGGTATTTAGAATAAACAATATAGCCGGGCGGTGGTGGCACACGCCTTTAATCCCAGCACTTGGGAGGTAGAGCCAGGCAGAACTCTGTGAGTTCGAGGCCAGCCTGGGCTACCAAGTGAGTTCCAGGAAAGGCGCAAAACTACACAGAGAAACCCTGTCTCAGAAAAAAAAAAAAAAAATAGAATAAACAATATAGCCTGCACATGATGGCATACACCTCTAAACCCAGTATTCAGGGAGCAGAGGCAGGAGGATCATGCTTGAATTTCAGGCCATCAGGGATTATGCAGCAGAATCCTGTCTCAAAAGATACCCACCCACCCCTGCAGAATAGCAAATAAATTATGATACATAACTATTCTAGAATTTCATTATTATTCTCCCTCACTTTAATTCTTTTTTTTTTTTTTCCAGAGCTGAGGACTGAACCCAGGGCCTTGCACTTGCTAGGCAAGCGCTCTACCACTGAGCTAAATCCCCAACCCCACTTTAATTCTTATAAAAAAAAAATTTGGACTGCTGGAACCCAGAACCTTGTGCGTGCCAGGCAAGAATTTACCAACCGCACTACATCCTTGTCCATTTTGTTTTAACTCTCATTTGAAATCTGTCTAGTGAAAACCAGTTTCAAGTCTAAAGGAAAAAATAAGTATTAATTTCAAACTTAAAAAAAACAGAGGCCAGGGGCTGGAGAGATGGCTCAAAGGTTAAAAGCACTGGCTGTTCTTCCAGGAGATCTGGGTTCAATTCCCAGCACCCACATGGCAGCTCACAACTGTCTGTAACTCCATCTCCAGTGGATCTGACACTCACACAGACATACCTGCTGACAAAATACAAATGCACCTAAAATAAAAATAAATGATTCATTAAAAAAAAAAAAAGAAAGAAAGAACACACACACACAAAAAAAAAAACCCCAAAAAATTAAAAAAAAAAAAAAAAAAAAAAAACAGAGGCCACAGGCTACAGTTTCATCTCTAATCACAGGCAAGATGCCAAACAATTTTCAGTTGTTTACATAAGGGGGAACTGGGTAAATAAAAACATTATCAACACTGTCTTCCCAGGCCATCACCAGTCTAATACGCAAAGCAATACACACCAGCTTTGCACATTCAGCCTCAGCACGCTGTCTCCGCTTGATCTCTACATCTACTTGGTTACGAGCATGCTTCAGCTTGACGTCCAGAGCGCTACGCCCAGTCTCTGCTTTCAACAATAGATCTTTGAATTTCTCCAGCTCCTGGTTGGTTCTTTGACATTTCTTCCGGAAATCCTCGAAGTCCTTCACAACCTGGATGAATTCAACTGAGGACAGGTAAAAACTTAATAATCCAAGCAACAAAAATTCAACTGCTCAAATAAACAGGTCTACAGTTAGCTTCATCCCAAATAGAAAGTCTACAGTCTGAACTACAGTCAAACAGGGCTGAAAATGACCAGGAACAAACCCTGTCTTGTCACTTTGGACGAGAGCTTAGTGGGAAGCAATTCCTGATTCAATAGGCTATACACTTTAGGCTTCACCAGGGCATCTGCTATGGAGTATGTAACTCATTAGTCACCTGGCTCCAGATGTCACCAATGCTGAAAGCTCCTGAACAGAAGGCAATCAAAGAGGGATACCTTTGGGGCAGCTGTCACACACCAGGACAGTCACATAAAACAAAAACCAGCCTCCTTTACAGTCATACATTGCTGAACCTGAGTTAAACAGCAAATTCAGGTATCACTGCTACAATATGCTCTAGTAGATATAGATAAATATTACGGATATCTAAGGCCTGTAATTCTATTCAGTGATAATTATACAAATATTGACCAGAAAGTAAAGAGCCGATTGCTTTTGCTGTTTAACAATGCCCTGAGGGGAAGTAAATACTCCAGTGTAAAAGCAGAAATGATCACACTAGCTCTTGGAAAGTCACTGGAAGCAGAAGGGGGACTCTGTTCAAACGTGAGCAAAGATGACAGCCTCACTCCCAGGCAGCGTGGAGCTTGTGTCCATCCCTGGCTGGTGCTGTCGACTGCTCTACAACGTGCACAAGTGCCTTCAATTTCTGGGCTGACCTCAGCTGTCCCCAGGCATCGGTCTCCACCAACATCATGTGAGTCTATTTACTGCTGGTCAAACCCTGCTTACAGGTGAAACTAAGCCACACTCACCTAAAGCCAGCAGATTTTGAGTTAGAGAAGGCATTTTCCTATACAAATTTAAACGATATACAAAAATATACAACATGCAAGCAATTTTAATCTGACTAAACTTCCAACTTGGTATACCAATTCATTCAAAAGAAACCCAGTCAGCCGGGCAGTGGTGGTGCACATCTTTAATCCTAGCACTTGGGAGGCAGGGGCAAATGGATCTCTGTGAGTTTGAGGCCATCCTGGTCTACAGAGGGAGTTCTAGGACAGGGCTACACAGAGAAAATCCTGGGGGGCGGGGCGGGGAGGGAAACTGAGTCATAAGGGAACTTATATCAGTAGCATAATAGGACAGTATGAAAGTTATCTTAGGCAAAGAAAATGTCAAGAATCAAATATTAGGACTAGAGAGATGTTTCAGCAGTTAAGAGCACTGGCTGCTCTTCCAGAGGACTCGGTTTCAATTCCCAGCACTCATACAGCAGCTCACAACCGTCTATAGCTCCAGTTGCAGGGGATCCAACACCCTCACAAAGACATGCATACAGGCAAAATATCAATGCACTAAAATATTTAAAAAATAAAATAAATTAAAGCCAGGTATGGTAGTACACACCTTTAGTTCCAGTACTTGGGAACTAAAGGCAGAGGCAGACAGATCTCTGTAAGTTCAAGGCCAGCCTGGTCTATATAGTGAGTTCCAGGACAGCCAGAACTTAGGAGGCTGAGGCAGGAAGAACAGAACTTTAGGTAAACCTGTGACAGTCAGTGAACTGGAGGCCTGCTGGGGGATGGTCTGTATGTTAAATGTGTTGCTGATTGGTCAATAAATAAAACACTGATTGGCCAGTAGCCAGACAGGAAGTATAGGCGGGACTAACAGAGAGAAGCATTGAGAGAATAGGAAGGCGGAGGGAGACACTGCCAGCCGCCGCCATGACAAGCAGCATGTGAAGATGCTGGTAAGCCACGAGCCACATGGCAAGGTATAGATTTATAGAAATGGACTAATTTAAGCTATAAGAACAGTAAGCAAGAAGCCTGCCACGGCCATACAGTTTGTAAGCAATATAAGTCTCTGTGTTTACTTGGTTGGGTCTGAGTGGCTGTGGGACTGGCGGGTGACAGAGATTTGTCCTGACTGTGGGCAAGGCAGGAAAACTCTAGCTACAGAGGCCAGCTTGCCTGGGAGCAGTAAGAACAGAGATGTATGAGACAGCTTTGTGCTTGTGGTCAGGAATCTGAGGCAAGAGGATTGCCATGATTTCAATTGTCTGGGCTACAGTATGAGACCCACCCTCTTAAAAAAGTAAAACAAGAAAGCAACATGCTTGGAAATCCAGATTTCCCCAGTTCATGGAATAAATAAGAAACTGGTAATTAATATCAACGATTCTATGGAAAGAGCCCCTTGGTAAACAAGCAATCAAGCAAGCTGGCTGGGTAAATTTCACTTAAAAACATGATGAATGGGACTGGAGAGATAGCTCAGTAGTTAAGAGCACTGGCTGCTCTTCCAGAGGACTCAGGTTCAAATCCCAGCAACCACATGGGCAGCTCACAACGGTCTGTAATTCCAGTTCCAGGGGATCTAGCACTCACACAGATATATATGCAAGCAAAGCACCAATGCACATAAAATAAAAATAATTATTAAAAACAAAAACAAAAAACCACGATGGATGGCTTAGTGGTAAAGAAGGCCTGAGCTAGTTTCCAGCACCATGTCAGGCAGCTTACAACCACCAGTACCTGCCACTCCAGAGACGCCTATGCCCTCTTCTGGCCTCCACGGGTACCCACATACACAGGTTTGTTGTTTTGTTTTGTTTTTTTTAAGAGTAATATAGAGGGAAAGAGAGATGGCTCAGCAGTTAAGAGCACTGATTGATGTTCCAGAGGACCCAGGTTCAATTCCCAGGCTGTGAGGTGTCTGATCACACCAGAATAAAAAATTTTTTAAAAAAAAGTAATATAGAATAAATATTAATGGTCCTTTGGAATGAGTGCTCAGTACACTTTGGCCAGCTGTAGCCATCACTGTCTTTTTAGGGAACCTGAAAGAACACCCACTTTCAGATTTCCACACAATCCAGCATTATAAAAACCAAATGCTGAAACTTGCCGGGTTCCCTTTTCATATCACGCACCCTCCCTCCCCACCCTCCACAGACCAGTGCAGAATGACTTACTGCTTTCATTTCCTTCATTGATAATCTCCAACCGACGCACAAGCTGCTCAAACAGAGTCCACAAATTCACCACTGTAGCATCCATCTTCTGCCAAGAAATCAAATATACATTAGGAAGCTGCCTTCCCCCCCTTACAAAAGGTTCACTAACAGTCTAGTAAACCTATCAGTGACCAATACCTGGGCCCTCCTACATGCAGCCACCATTTCAAGAATCTTTTGTTTATTTGCTGGTTGGTTTCTGTTGTTTTTCAAGACAGGGTTTCTCTGTTTTAACAGCTCTAACTGTCCTGGAACTTGCTCTGTAGACAAGGCTGGCCTCAAACTCACAGAAAACCACCTGGCTCTGCCTCCCGAGTGCTGAGATTAAAGGCGTGCACCACAACCTCCCAGCTGCCATTTCAAGAATCTTGAACCAATTTTGTGATCCTAATCTAAAAAAAAAAAGTTACTGTCTTTGTTTTGTTTCATTTTTTGACCCCCCGCCCCCTGGTTGTTTCAAGAGATCCACCTGTGCTGGGATTAAAGGTATGCACCCACCACTGGCTGCCTATTTATTTTTTGAGATGGTCTTGAACTCACAATCTTCCTGTGTCAGCATTCTATTTTTTTTTAAAGATTTATTTGTTTATTATGTATACAATGTTCTGCCTGCCTGTATGTATGCCTGCAGGCCAGAAGAGGGCACCAGATCTCATTATAGATGGTTATGAGCCACCTTGTGGTTGCTGAGAATTGAACTCAGGACCTCTGGAAGAACAGCCGGTGCTCTTAACTGCTGAGCCATCTCTCCAGCCCCCTGTGTCAACATTCTAAATGCTGGGATTGCAAGCACGTGCCCGAGCTGCACTGAACTAGAAAACCGTTGGAAACCACTGACAACACACATCTTCCGTCTGTCTACTTCTAGGTCAGTCCTCATTCCTTACAATGATGCCGTGCTAACTGCCTTCAGTAGGAAGGAACATGTCTGTGGACTATAAACACTACCAACCACAAACAAAATGTGGTTCTTCAAATCTAATTGAACAACATTTTTTTGCTACTTTAATCTCTCAGACTTTGAAAACCTACAATGTACCTTGAAATGTTTATTTTTGGTCTCACTTTTAGCTAACATCCTGTCACAACTGTCTCTTAAAAGGCAGGACATGGTCAGCACATTTCCCACCAATGGCACAGGTGACATCACACAGTGATTAAGTAGGGAAACTGCCAGCTCAGCAGCACGAGAATTATTTCTGTAGTGTGGGTTCTCTGCTGGAATGCATGCAGGGACTGTGTCTAATAAATTCATACTAAGTACAGGTGAAGATTATGTTATACCACTCTGGCGTCCGAGAGACAATAGCCACCTTCACAACGACAAGGGCAAAGGAAAAACCATTTGCTAGTGGGTTCTGGATAGGTAATTTCAGGCTTTGTGTTTCCTCCCAAAGACCTGCTAATATCACATTAAAAACTTAGGCCACCTTCCAGGCAGCTTTGTTCCAAATAGACTTCAACAGGAATAGATTAGAAAATAAGTTCTTTGTTTAGTTGTCAGGAAAGACATTTCTAAATGTGACCAAAATTATTAAGGGAAGAAAATGTCAAATTTATTGACTTGAAAATGAAATGTTCTTAGAAACACATTAGAGGACTCTCACGCTCCTCTCACCCCTGATACTCTGTCCAGGTAGTTACTCTATGTAGCTAAGTAAAAACTTCAGAACTCTATTTTAATAGAACTTTTAGTGATTTTGCAAATATTTGTAAGAGTGTACCATGCTACGACGGTAAGAAATGGAAAAAAGAAAAGAAGAAACAAACACAACCCCACAATAAAACAAAGGAATGCAGAAGCATAAAAATAATTTCCATTAAACAGTACAGAAATATTCATTTGTAGTCATGAAACAACCGCTTTAATAGCAATAAAATAAAAATTCTATCAGTCCCAAGCCTGTCTGCAGTGTAACCTGAATAGGGCTGGAACCGTGCTCTTCAAACGGCAACGTATCTGGTTCCAAGCAACAAACCATGGCAAGCTGCTAAGCAACCAGACTAAGCGACTTATTACAAACATCTTCCTCCAAAGAAGAACAAAATAAGAGTGGCATTGCGGCCAGCAGGAAGGCATGTGGAAGTCACGGAGAGGTCCACACACAGGTGCTGCAGAACAGAAGCAGGAAGAAGACTCGGGATCGATTCAAATGATGATCTCCTCTGGCTCCCAGTAAAAACAGAGGCCACTAGTCAGCAGCTGTAACACAGGATATTGATCTCTCCTATCTCAGCATCGTAAGTATATCCTGCAGTTCGGAACATGAAAACTCCTGCAAAGGGGTTCAGGAGAGTAGATTCTTTAGCAACTATGATATTGAAAATGGGGGGGGGGTCTTGTTTTTGAGACCTGGCCTGGAACCCAGAGAGCTGCCTACCTCTGGAATTAAAGGTGTGAACCACCACACCAGGCAAAACCGCATTTTCAAGCAGGCGTGGTGCTCTGTGCTACAAGCTCAGCTCTAGAGATAAAGGCAGGATGGCCACAAGCTCCAGGCCAGGAGGCTATACGCCAAAGTCTTGTCTCAAAACACAACCAAAAATGTTGTCTTTAATGACAATAAGACCTGACCTGACCTAAGCCTCTCTATGATTTGTGCCCCACCAAAGTGTATGTTGAAGCTGAATCCCCTGTGCAGCAGGACTAGAATGCTACGGGACTAGTGTGCCCCGCAAGAGGGCCTGAAGGAATTGGTGGGCCTACTGCTCTTCTGCCATAAGGTCACAAAAAGGCATCAAGGAAACAAAGGAAATCCTTACCAAGCAATCTGAGGGCACTTCCATCCTGGACTTTCTAAACTCTAAGAAAGGATGACTGTTTGGGGGTTAGAGAGATAACTCCATCATCCATCAAGCGCTCACTGCACAAGCATGCAGGCCTGAGTCTGGTCCCCAGCACCACGTACGAAGCCATGTAAGGCCAGCAAGGTGGCACAGAGGACAAGGACCCTTCTGCACAAGCTTAACAACCCCAGCTCAATCCTACACATACGATGAAGTTAAATACATGCATGCTATGGCACACGCGCAACCCCCCCCCACACACACACACACACACTCACACAGAATGTAAAAGAAAAAAATTCTGAGCTGAGCAGGTGCTGTGCATTTAGAATCTTAGCACTGGGGAAGCAACAGAAGGACCCTCAGAGCTCACCCCCAGGTCTCAGTGAGACCCTGTCCCAAAACTAAAACACTGGGCCAGGCGTGATGGTGCATACCTTTCCTTCCATCACTCAGTCCCAGCACTCGGGAGGCAGAGGCAGAGGCAGTCAGATCTCAGGGTTAAGGCCAGCCTGGGGTACATATAAGACCCTATCTCAAACAAACAAAGCAAAGCACCCACAGTGGACAGCTCCTGAAGAGAACACTAGAGGTACATCTGGTCCCTGTGTGCACGCACACAAAATAAATGTCTGTTCTTCATAAATTATACAGCTTACGGTACTTTGTTACAACAGCAGAAATAAAAAAAGAAACTTTATGTTTTCTCAAGTTTCTTTAGTTCATGATTACTCTGGGTTCAGTGTATACTCCAAGGAGTAAGGTTTAGAGCTGGTTGGCTGTGGGTTTTTTGGTGTACTGTTTTGAGGAGGGCTATTTGAGACTGCCCAGGCTGGCTTTGAACTCACAGCAATCCTACTTCAGCCTCCCAAGTGGTGATATTATAAGGTGGGAGCCACTCTGCCCAGCTGAAGAAAGAGGCAGTCTCTTGAAAACAAACCCAATTCCAAAAACACACTCTACAAGACACTGTAGCTGGTGTATGCAGTCTCAGGCTGGTCTCCTCCATGTGTACTAGGAGATAGTGGTTTAAAATCCCAATGCAACATGGGCAGTGGTGGCGCATGCCTTTAATCCCAGCACTAAGAGGCAGAAGTAGGTGGATCTCTGTGAGTTTGAGGCCAGCCTGGTCTACAGGATGAGTTCTAGGACAGCCAGGGCTACACAGAGAAACCCTGTCTCTAAATAAATAAATAAATAAATAAATAAAAATAAAGCTTATAAAAATATGAAGTGTATCACTGTGTTGTTTGGGGTCTGATAGTTGTTAATTAGATTCTGGGATAGTGATTCACAACTCCATTTATTTCCCCCTAAGTAGTCTAGACTGTCTCCACATGAGGCTCCACTAAATTCAGAAGCAAAGATTATTTTTTAAAATAGTGCTACATAATATTTAATATATGCCTTTGCTGTGAATTGAGTACTAAACTTGACATTCCACATCTGTCTTCATATGAATCTAATTAACTAAGCTGCCACTTTATAGACAACTTAGAAACAAGAAGTGACTAAATACTGGGTGCACATGAAAGGCAGGTGTGGAGTCAAAGTCTATCCTCTTTCCACCCTAACACACTAAATGTCATAAAGTATCGACCATATATGCTGCAGATTTTCTCAGACACCTGCAAATCACAACAGTCACACAGAGCAGAGACCTGTATACATGTATAAACAGACATCAGTGTGTGTATATGTGTGTGCACACATATGTCAGTCAGCATGTGCATGTGTGTAAACACAGATGTCAGTCAGCATTGTATATGTGTGTAAACACAGATGTCAGTCAGCATGTGTATATGTGTGTGCACACAGATGTCAGTCAGCATGTGTATATATGTGTAAACACAGATGTCAGTCAGCATGTGTATATGTGTGTAAACAGACGTCAGTCAGCATGTGCATGTGTGTAAACACAGATGTCAGTCAGTATGTGCATGTGTGTAAACACAGATGTCAGTCAGTATGTGTGTATGTGTGTAAACACAGATGTCAGTCAGCATGTGTGTATGTGTGTAAACACAGACGTCAGTCAGCATGTGTATATGTGTGTGCACACAGATGTCAGTCAGCATGTGTATATGTGTGTGCACACAGATGTCAGCATGTGTATATGTGTGTGCACACAGATGTCAGTCAGCATGTGTATATGTGTGTGCACACAGATGTCAGCATGTGTATATGTGTGTGCACACAGATGTCAGTCAGCATGTGTATATGTGTGCACACAGATGTCAGTCAGCATGTGTATATGTGTGTGCACACAGATGTCAGTCAGCATGTGTATATGTGTGTGCACACAGATGTCAGTCAGCATGTGTATATGTGTGTAAACACAGATGTCAGCATGTGTATGTGTGTGTGCACACAGATGTCAGTCAGCATGTGTATATGTGTGTAAACACAGATGTCAGTCAGCATGTGTATATGTGTGTAAACACAGATGTCAGCATGTGTATATGTGTGTAAACACAGATGTCAGTCAGCATGTGTATATGTGTGTACACACAGATGTCAGTCAGCATGTGTATATGTGTGCACACAGATGTCAGTCAGCATGTGTATATGTGTGTAAACACAGATGTCAGTCAGCATGTGTATATGTGTGCACACAGATGTCAGTCAGCATGTGTATATGTGTGTGCACACAGATGTCAGTCAGCATGTGTATATGTGTGCACACAGATGTCAGTCAGCATGTGTATATGTGTGTAAACACAGATGTCAGTCAGCATGTGTATATGAGTGTGCACACAGACGTCAGTCAGCATGTGTATATGTGTGTAAACACAGACGTCAGTCAGCATGTGTATGTGTGTGTGCACACAGATGTCAGTCAGCATGTGTATATGTGTGCACACAGATGTCAGTCAGCATGTGTATATGTGTGTGCACACAGATGTCAGTCAGCATGTGTATATGTGTGTGCACACAGATGTCAGTCAGCATGTGTATATGTGTGTGCACACAGATGTCAGTCAGCATGTGTATATGTGTGTGCACACAGATGTCAGTCAGCATGTGTATATGTGTGTAAACACAGAAGTCAGCTAGAATCCAGACCAAAAAAGATGACAAACTTCTGACGGGGTCACCCAAGCTGCTCTTGATGAGGCTCTTACTTCTAAATAAAGTTGATTCCCCCCCCCCCCCCATATAGGTTTGCTTAGGGGAACTAAAATCTGGTTCCAGTAAAATATACTCCTCTTTATATGCTAGGGGGTCTTATATTCTAACATTCTACAGAAGCGACTCTCAGGAATTATTTATAGGTGACAAAAATATCTCACTACATCACTACTAACTCTCAATACCTCAGCCAAGTTGTAACTCGGAGAGCTAAAGCTTACTCGTCCTTCTCAGTGTCAATTGAGAA
Source organism: Peromyscus maniculatus bairdii (assembly GCF_049852395.1). NCBI lineage: Eukaryota > Metazoa > Chordata > Mammalia > Rodentia > Cricetidae > Peromyscus > Peromyscus maniculatus. The sequence continues at coordinate 69,369,245 of NC_134871.1, forward strand.
TGGTTTTAATTTTCCTGCTGGGCCACATTTTCCTCCTCCTGTGTGTCTCCTCCCCCTTTATGATTTAGCTTCACGGCTAGGAGACGCACTAATGTGGGAGGAAACAGTCGTGTGCAGAGCGCTGCTCTCAGCTGTAAAGCAGCTGTCACCCCCACAGCAGCGGCTGCTGCCTTTGAGAACGCAGCAACGGCCCCTGTGTGGGGAGCAAGGAAATCAGTTTACAGAGCACTCTAAACAGAAAGGTGCCCAGAGTCTCAGCTGTTACTGATGGGGAGCCCCAGAGGTGGGGAAGTCATGGTGTTACAGTCCCAATCTGTGAGGATCCCTAAGGGAGCAATTTGGCAACACCAGGAGAAAAAGTCTCAGCTTGCTGTTATTGCTTTGAGGCCCCAATTTAATTTCAATCACCCAGCGAAGAAGAGACATTACAGGTCTTACTGCAGGGCATCCTGGGAAAAGCATCTATACCAGTCCTACAAACAATATTATTAAGAAAACTATATATCAGGTTTTTTAGATGTTATGTAGTATTAGACAAAGCAATTGATGTTTTTTTTTCTTTTCAACAAAGTGTTTTAATGAAAAACATTATTATACACATTGCTGTTCTAGAGATTCCCAAGAAATCAACAATGTAGGTTTCCTGCTGCCAAGGAAAAGCACTCCCAAAGACAAGCTCGACAGAGGATGAGTTCCTTCAACAGCACTTCAGAACAATTCATTTCCCTAAGTGTCCAGCTTCTGCTTCATATCAAAGGCAAAGAAACACTACCATGAGTCCAGCTGTTCCTATGAACAAATCAACTGCAGGAAGATAAACAGAATGTCCTGGGCTCAACCTGAGTAAGGACTAAAGTGAGGGAAGGGAAAACTGAATTGTGATGTTTTCAGCTCAGCACACTGGTGTTCCATTTCCCACTAGGTCTTTCGGGTCTGCAAGTCTAGAGTCTACAAGTCTCACCAATTCCCAAAGCCTTAATGATCTCAATCAACTTCGTTATCTGTAACACTCAGGCAAACATAAAAACTCTGTCTCATGATGGTAATATGTGTTGGGGGGATGACACCTTTTAAACATGAAACAAAAACCTTACCCCCCAGACTCCACCCTTTGTCCATCATACACTATCAAAGCTACACTGCAAGGCACACACGATTTCATGTTTTGATTATTAGCACTTCATTTCAATTAAGCACTGAAGAGTTGGTGGGCTACTATGTCTTGTCATTCCCTTTGGATTTAGATAATTGACAGCTTCTCAGTTACTCTCTGCTGCAGTCTCTAGCATGGTACGTCCCATGCATCGTCATAACCACCCCCATCCCAACCCTCCTCCCCACACACACTCAGGAATCCTCACAACTTCTCAGTGAAGTCTCTGCTAACCACCCTATTTAAAACTGCAACTTTCCAGAAATGCCAGCTTTATTTGGCTCCAAAGCACTTGTCTCCATCTAATATACTCAGCTTACTGTCTGCAAAGCAAAGACTTCTGTCTGTTTTGTTTGCTGCAGAGAGACTGGCATCTAGAACACAGCCTGATACTTGGAAGGTGATTTGACACTCACTGAATGAGTGAACCTCATGACCAGTATTCTTCAGGTCTTTAAGGAGAGTCTTTGGAACAGGTTTTTAATTAATGTATCATGGTATAAAAGCCTTAAATGGCTCTTGATAAATACTGCCAAAATATTTCCTAAAACTGGAGTAACCAAGCATAATGGCACATGCCTCTATAACCAGCTACTCTGGTGGCTGAGGCAGGAGAGTCCTTCTTGGAAGCCAGCTGGGACAACACAGCAAGACTTTTGTCAACTGAAATTCCCAGGGGGTTAAAGCCAACGTTAAGGATTCTATAAGGCTGATTAGAACTCCTGTGTTTGTGGAGCATCAGACAGACTGTCTCAGACCTGGAGTCAAACTATCTCAGGTGATGTTTAGCTCCACTAATTCACCAGCACCTCCTTGTGACATCAGATGAAATTTCAGCATGAATGAAAAGACTACTATTACCTTTGAGCTGGACGTGGTGGCCAATGCCTTTAAACCCAGCACTCAGGAAGCAGAGGCAGGCAGATCTCTGAGTTCAAGGCCAGCCTGGGCTACAGAGTGAGTTCCAGGACAGCCAGGGCTACACAGAAAAACCATCTGGGGAGGGACGGGGGGGGGGGGGGGGGGGGGGGACACGGACACATGACACAAGACTACCACCTTTCACCAACCCAAAAGCTAAAGATCACCACTAGGCAACATTGAAAACTGATACAGCAGGTTTCCTTGATTCACTGCAGCCCACTGGCCTGAAGTGCACAGCAGCCTCATCAGTCAACACATTTCTAAGGAGAAGCAGAAGTCAAACTTACTTGGACTTAAAGAAGTGTGCAGCTGTGCTGGCCTTTAGCTCAGACCACGCCTGCCTAGCATGCATAAGCGCCTGACTTCTGTCCTCAGCACAGCAAATACGGGGAATGGTGAGCCACACTTTGTAATCCCCAAATTACCCTGTCATGGCTGCTATCCCAGCACTCCAGAGGTAGGAGGGCCGGAAGTGCAAAGTTACCCTTGGCTACAGAAGGCCAGCCTGGGCTACATGAGACACCCGTCACATATACTCACATAGGGTACAGTTTGCTTAGGAGTGACAGAACTTGAAAAGGTGACTCCAGTGACCCTCCTACACACTACTGGGATGCTACCCGATATCACAGCCTTAGCTTTCCTGCTGGGGGAAGCTGTGACTAAGCCAAGACGGTTATCTGGCAGCATCAGAGACCTGCTCCAGGATGGCAGATTAGTGGCGGCGCTGGGCAATGGGCTGTTATTGAAGGGCGGACTAAAGACAACCGGAGACGGTCAAGGGTCCGAATTTCCAGCATTCCGATTCTCCACAATCAGGTCGACAGCTCTGGGCCGCCTAGGCGCCCCCCCAAACCCCAGGGCCTTCTCCCTCGGAGAACCCGGCTCCTCCCAAAGGGTGAGGGGGCGCTCCACGCCAGCCACCCCCCAGCCCGGTGCCCGCCGCGAAGACCACCTCGGGGGAGGGGGACCACACCCCCGCCCCTGCGGCCACGCCTCGATAGGACGCCCCTGACTGGGCTCGGGACGCCACGCCAAGCGCGGCCCCCGTCCCGGCCGCCCGCCCGCCCGCTCGCGGCCTCGGCCCCGCTTACCGAGGCTCCCGGTCCCGCGCACACGCAGCCCCGACCGGCCCGAGGCGCTCACTCTCCGGCCGCCGCGCCCCAGGACGGCTGCTGTCCGCTCGCGGCGCGCCTCGCTAACGGCAGTGTGGAACCGCGCCGCCAGATCCGGTTCAAAATCGCGCACCGACCAATCACAGCCGACCTCAGCCTCACGACGGCGCACGCGTCGGGGCTAGGGGGCGGGCGCCCAAAAAAATGGAAGTGAGCATGCGCGTGACGTTAGGGAGACGCCAAAAGGGGGCCATTTTGACTAAGGGCACAGTTCGGGTGGGGGCGCTGTGATGTGTTTTGCGGGGGTAGGGGGTGTTTTGTGGTCCGTGTAGGTTCCCCGCCCTTGGCTCCGGCTCCCTTTCCTGTAATTATTCTAATGACCTGTTGACTAATTGCATATTATTCTTGCCTCCTTCTTTCCCCGGGCAGGCAAATAGGGCTCTTGGAAACTAATAACTGAATAGTTTCGGGTCTTACTGTAGAATAGGAAGAATTCCAGAAGGAGACAGAGTAGCAATCATTTTAACCATATTTTCTGAGCTATAATTATCCCTTCATTCATTCAAGCATTCATTCAGACTTTTATTTGATGCACAGTAAGTATGCCAACTTCATGGCAAACACTCTGCTTGATCATGTGGTCTCTGCTTTCCAGTCGCTATGAATGGGGGGAGACAGCTCAAAGAAACAAACAGAAATACAAAACGAAGTGTTATAATCCCCGTATAATAAATGCACTTAAAATCTGGCATTATGCTGGTACAGAGCTTTGGAACTTTGAAAAGATCTGGACCCAACATCAGAAATGCACTTTACACTACGACCGAGTATCAGCAAACTATTCATTCTTAATCTGTTAATGTACTCTCTATCTTTTTTTTTCTTCTTTTGTTATTTCTCTGTCTTGGAGTCCCTTCCTTCCTGAATTACTAATCAAGGAGGAATGGCTACCAGCAATTTGACATAATACTGGCAAGATAGAGCTTACTAGAAACAGCCAGTCCCTGTGATAGCGCACGCCTTTAATCCCAGCACTCCCGGGACAGGCAGGAGGATCTCTGTAAATTCAAGGTCAGCCTGGTCTACATAGTGAGCTCCAGGATGGCCCACATCTAATTTCTCTACAGTAACCATCCTGGTCTGCTTTGGTAGTCTAACCTGGAAAACTGTACCCCTCCTTGAGCTCTCTACAACTGTGACATTTAAAAAGGCAGTTCAGCATGGGCGTGGTGGCATGCACCCATAATCCCCACACTTGGGAAGTGGAAGCTGAGAGATCAAGACCAGCCTAAAACAAACAGCAGATCCAACTACGACTCTTCCTTACTTAAAACCATTAATAGTGGAGCTGGAGAGATGGCTCAGAGGTTAAGAGCACTGACTACTCTTCCAGAGGTCCTGAGTTCAATTCCCAGCAACCACATGGTGGCTCACAACCATCTGTAACGAGACCTGGTGCCCTCTTCTGGCCTGTAGGCATACATGCTGTATACATAATAAATAAATAAATCTTTAAAAAAAAAAAAAAACATTAATAGCTTCATTTCACCTCTCCTCCCTGCTAAAGAGCAGAGCCCTTCCTCAATCTCCAGCCACCCTTCTTAACTTGCTCCCAATGACAGGTCCCAAAGTTCACCAAGTACTCCTAGCATCCAGGGCTTTACTTTTGTTGTTCCATCTGCCCCAACACTCTTCCTGCCCCCCCCCATCTGACTAAGTTCCACCTACTCTTCGGGTGGTTTGAACTTTAATTGCTTTCTTCAAAGGAATCTATGCTACCTGCCTCTGTTCCTTTGCTATAAGCACTGTGCCCCCATATGAGTCACCTCGTCTTTGTGTGGTTCTTTTTACTAGTTACTTTTGTATGGCCTCCCACGTGCTAACTGAGCTTTGCCTCAGTCGTCATTAAGTCTTATCTCATTGGATCATTCAGAGGAATAACTCAGATGTCCTTGTAAAACCTAGCACATATCCAAGTATAGAGTAAGTGCTCAGTAAGTGTCCCTTACCTTGCTTTCTGGGCCATCAGCTTCAGAAGGACAGCAGTAGTACACTGTGGTAATACTTTGTGCTCTAACAAATAAAGTTTGTCTGGAGATCAGAGGGCAGAACTAGCCACTAATTAACAATAGAGGCCAGGCATGGTGGCACACATCTTTAATCCCAGCACTTGGGAGGAGAAAGCAGGAAGAACAGGAGTTCAAGGCCAGTCTGGGCTACACAAGATTGATCCAGTCTCAAAGAGAAACAGAGCCAGGAAGTGGAGGCTCACCCCTTTAATCCCAGCACTTAGGATCTCATGCCTTTGATCCCAGTACTTGGGAGGCACACACCTTTAATCCCAGCACTAAGGAAGTGGAGACAGAAAGTGATATGGCTGGGCGGAGAGAGGAATATAAGGTGGGAAGAGACAGGAGCTCAGCCCCTTTTTAGGCTGAGGAGTTGGCAAGGCAAGAGGTGGCTGTGGCTTGCTCCTTTGTGTCTCTGATCTTCCAGCGTTTACCTCGATATCTGGCTCCAGGTTTTTACTATTAAGACCAATTAGGATTCCTGCTACAGTACGCCTTTGATTAACCACATTTCCCATTGTGGGCAGCCCCAATAAACAGTCATTCGAGTGCAGGTGAGTTGAGCTCAACCACATGGTGGCAGTATTCCACCCCACCACCCAGTCTACATGGTCCAAAGGATGCCTGGGGGCGGGTCCTCTCCACCGGCACTGTCCCACTCAACCCCCTTTGCCTGCTGCACCAGTGTATTGAGAAAAAAAATGCAATGTGTGTGTGTGTTTGCCGGTATGGGGCAGAAGCGAGCAGGGGGCGGGGGGAGGCGGGGGGGGGGGGGACTAGGGGTTTGTTAAAATCCTTTCACCCCACTTAGTTTTCTGCATAGGGAGCATGTTGGGCTCCACTTGGACCGGAAAAAACAAAGGTTCTGGTTCTAGGAAGCCTAGAGTTCAATCCTGGCTCTGCCACTTATTGAAGGCACAGGCTTTTAACCTGGTCCTTCAGCCTCTGGAGACCACAGTGGTGCGATGGTGGGTGGCTAAGTCTGTGAGGGGCCTCAGGGTGAGGGAGAGCGTCGTCGTGGGGCCCGAGTCCTTCCTGTTGGATCACCTTTGTGGGCAGCCCCATCCCGCCCCACCCCGAACCCCTCCAGGCCAGGAGCCCAGACAGAGGCACTGTCGCCTACATGCTGGGCTGTGGTCAGTGCATATTTGACTTTTTTTTGTTTTTTGTTTTTTTTTTTGTTTTTCGAGACAGGGTTTCTCTGTGTAGCTTTGCTCCTTTCCTGGAACTCACTCTGTAGCCCAGGCTGGCCTCGAACTCACAGAGATCCGCCTGGCTCTGCCTCCCATATTTGTCTTTTTACTTCGCCCCCGCCAAACCTGGCTTGTGCCTTTCCATTCCTTCTCCTTTGTTTTCGGTCTCTTTCCAGGCTCCTTCTCTGGGTCTCCGAAGATGCAAATTGACCATCCACTGTGTTCCAAGAATATTAGTTGGTTTTGTTTGTTGTTGTTGTTGTTGACAGTTTCATGTAGCTCAGGTTGGCCTTGAACTCACTCACAGGCAGCCAAGAATGATTTTGGACAACCCATCTCAGGCCTTGCTAAGCACGGAACCCAGGGGCCTCTTCTAAAGAAACACTTCACCAAACGAACCCCAGCCCCAGCCCAGCTAGTTTTTTGTTTGTTTGTTTTTCGAGACAGGGTTTCTCTGTGTAGCTTTGCTCCTTTCCTGGAACTCACTTGGTAGCCCAGGCTGGCCTCAAACTCACAGAGATCCGCCTGGCTCTGCTCGCAAGTGCTGGGATTAAAGGCATGTGCCACCACCGCCACTCGGCTCCAGCTATTTATTACCTTGTGTCTCTGTCTTCCTTTGATTAGACTTCAGAAACCGGGAAGTAGAGTTTCTCAAATTCCACCTCAGCCATCCTCAGACAAGAAGGAACTTGAGAAGCATGGCTTGAGAGCCTTTAATCCCAGCACTCAGAAGCCTGAGGGAGGTAGATCTCTGTGAGTTCGAGGCCAGCCTGATCTACAGAGTGAGTTCCAGGACAGCCAGGACTACATAATAGAGAGACCATGGTGTGGGGAGTGTAGAAAGAAAGAGAGAGAGAGAGAGAGAGAGAGAGAGAGAGGGAGGGAGGGAGGGAGGGAGGGAGGAAGGAAGGAAGGAAGGAAGGAAGGAAGGAAGGAAGGAAGGAAGGAAGGAAGGAAGGAGGACAGGACTTGGAAAGCTGTGTAACAAGCCAGGGATGCCTTTCTGAAAATGGAAACACGCTTGCCTGGCAATAAGAGGCACAGCTTAGAGCCAGAAGGACTCTATTCCCCTCCCTCTGCTGCTGAACCCTCAGGTTCCGGTCCAGTTCGGCCATTTCCATCAAAGGTTTCTTTTGGAAGGGGCCAGGGGACTTCAAAGAGAGACTTTGGTATGTATACTCACACACCACAGATCGAAGGCCTCCTCTCACCAATAAACTAAAAGGATACAGAAAACATTCCAACCCAACCTAAAGATCCACGAAGAGATGGACAGGACTCTACACTGTGCTGGGAGAGACAGATGTGCGCGCGCACATACACACAAGCTCAGGTTTAATTTTAGCAGGACAAATGAAAAGCCTAGACCTCCCGTCCCCAACCACCCCACCTCCAGCTTCTCCAGGTAGAGCAAGTGACCGACTTGGCCTGCTCCCCTTTGTTCTTCAGTTGCCGCCAGGCCACATCTATGACCACACCTCGCTCATCTGCTCTTCCTGCCTCATACATCACCAGCACCCCACCTCTGCTGCCTCTGAGCTACACGTTTCTTCCCACAATCACTCTGTCTAACCTCACCCACGTGTGCATGCATGCTCCTTGTTTTTCTTGAGACAGGGTCTTTCTCTGTACCTTAGCTGGCCTGGAACTCACTGTGTAGACCAGGCTGGCCTTGAACTTAAAGAGATCCACCTGTCTCTGCCTCTCAGGAGCTAGAATGAAATAAAGATGTGCGCCAGCACACCCAGCCTGGCTCCCCTTTAATCCTCTCCACCCCTTATCTGGGCTTCAGATACCATCTCTAGTCCCCAGGCTATCACTCTCCTGTCTATGTGTCCCATCCTCACCCCACATCTGACCCTTACAGAATGCCTCAACGGAGAAGACCAGAAGGACAGACCGGCAAAGGAGCAGCAAGTCACACATTTGGCCAGGCTTCTCTGGGCGGCAGAGGACAGTGGGGCAGGCAGACAGATATCCCTTAAACACGTACTCACATGTAGATACAGACCGACAGACAGACACAGGCACACAGAGAGGCAGGCAGGCAGACAGACAAACAGACACACACACCGTGCTCTGCAGAGGTCTGCTGTCCTGACGTGTCAGGCTTGCTACCTCACTATCCACCCTACTTCCACAGGGAGACCCTTGGGTTGAGGGACTGGCTTTCCCTGGGAGCTTTCAGCATGCTGGAGAGCAGGCCATGACGAGGAGTCTGGGATCACTGCAGCTACCCCGTTGACAGCCTAGGCCTTCCTGTCCCCCTCCCACCCTTCCTTCTGCTCCTTTCTACCTCCCTCCCACCTCCGTGAAGCCTCCGAGGCTGGGCGGGAGGTCAGAATGGAGCCCATCCTGGCCAAATGAGAAGAGATTAGAGCAATACATTTGCTGTCAATGGCAATAAGGCTGCCTGAGCAGGGGAGGAGGAATATTTGATTTCGGGCTCTCCAGGGGTCTTGAGAGAACACTGGCAGCCGGCAGCCTCAGGCCTGGGCATGACAGTGGGAAGGGCTGGTCCCAGCCCCAGCCAACTGGGGACCCCGGTGTCCCAGTCCTCCTATATCCTTATCGACCCTGTTCTCTGCAGTTACCCGCAGGCTGCCAGCTCCCTCCTCCCGCCCACCCCTTCTTCTTGCTCCCTCTCCTCTGCCAAACTTGTTTCCCCAAAGCAGTTTTTCTACCCAGCAAGGTGTGATGAAGCAGAAAGAACAGCGCTCTGGGGCCTGGAGGGGAGGCTGGGATTCCAACTTCCCGTGGCCTCTCAGCCCAGGACAGTCACTGAGACTTCACGCCAGGGACCACTGAGTAGAAGAAAAAAAAAAGATGACATTTGGCACCCAGAGACCTGGGGTCAGAGAAGCCTCACTCGGCTTCAGTCTTCGTTCTCAGCTGTCACTTGTTCATCTGTAAAATGGGGCTGAAGGAGATCAAGAGCTGGGTGAACTCAGGTGGAAGTATCTAGAAGGTGATACGGAAGGGGTAACATCGTGAGGACTCTAGCTAGGACATGCTCCTGCTAGAGACTGGCCTGGGCACCACCACGCCTCCAGAGGGCCCTGCCGGTCCTAGGATCCCTGATTCTGGCCTGGTCTTCCGTAGTGACATGGTCTCTCTGAGGAAAGGGTCCTGAAATTGGGTCCTTTCTCTGCCAAACAGTCCTATGCTGAAGGGGGCAGCTATCAGCTCGCCTCCCACAGACCCTGAAAGATCTTCCAGAGGCAGGGGTCTTAGAAGGAGCTGGTATTTGTGAATGCTTCCCAACTCACCTAGCCCTCATGTGCACAGGGTCCTGGCTCCCTCTGGAGTCATCCTACCTTCATATGGAATGAGACAACTTCCACCCAGCCTCCAGGGACATTGGAGGTGCTGGGGCTAGGGGACAGGATCTAGATTTCTTTTTCTTCATTTTTAAAAGAAGATACATTTGTTTTTATGTTATGTGTGTGGTTTTGCTTTCACATATGATTATGCACTGCGTGTGTGTATTGCCCAAAGAAGCCAGAAGAGAGCATCAGAAAAACTGGAACTTGTATGATATTTTGTTAGTGTTCTGACAAATACAGCATCATGGAGACTAGTGCCTTCCCCTGCCAGTCCCCTGTGGTGATTGTATTGCTCCTTTAAGGCCTGAGTAAAAGCCTTCAGGAAACCCTTACAGCGCTTCTCCTCCGTGAGGCCTTCCCTACCACCCTGTCCTAGCTAGCTTTATGTCCACTTGACATCCCAGCACTTGGGAAGAGGAAGCAGGAAGATCAGGAGTTCAAGGCCACCCAGGGTTACACGAGAATGAACCAGTCTAAAGCAGAAACAGAGCTGAGCAGTGGAGGCTCACCCCTTTGATCCCAGCATTTGGGAGGTGGAGACAGGATCCTGCCCATCTGGTCTGAGGATTCATAGAGGTAAGAACTCTCTAGTGGCTGCTGCTCTGTTTCTCTGATCCGGGTCTTTATTTATTAAGACTAAATTGATTCACACTTCAGGAACTGAAGTTACAGATGGTTGTGGGCTGTCACGTGGGTCCTGGGAACCAAACCCAGGTCCTCTGCGAGAGCAGCCAGTGGCCCTAACCACTGAACCATCTCTCCAGCCCCAAAGATCAGGATTTCTTGTCTGGCTACTGTGTTTCTCATACAATATCTGGACAGCACAACAGCCTGAGAAGGGATAAAATTGGCAGAGAGTCTAACACTGTGGGGTCCACTGTTACCAGCTGGAAGAACCCAAGGCCAGTTACCCCGACCGATCCCATTGCCCCACATTGTCTCCACTGAGCATCTAGGCCTCTCTCTGCACAGACTTATCCCAGCTGGATGTGGGCCTCCCACATCCCAACCCCATGCTGGAGATTGAAGCCAAGGCCTCATGCATACCAGGCAACCTCTCCACCACTGAGCCACACCCGCAGCAGCTCACCGCCCCCCCCCAACCTTCCCACCCACCCATTGAAGAGGCTGGCCCTCATGAACAGCACTTTGGGAAGCCTAGAGCTGTGTACAAGTTTATAAAGTGCTGTGTCTCCAGAGCCTGCTGTCTGGTCCAATCTCATTTCTCACAGCTTCCTTCCCCTCTGGATCCTCTCACTCCAGTTTTCACCTGAAGCATCATGGAGTCTAGTGTCTTCCCCTGCCAGTCCCCTGTGGTGATTGTATTGCTCCTTTAAGGCCTGAGTAAAAGCCTTCAGGAAGCCTTACAGCGCTTCTCCTCCGTGAGGCCTTCCCTACCACCCTGTCCTAGCTAGCTTTATGTCCACTTGACATCAGCTAAAGTCATCTGAGAGGAGGGATCCTCAATTAAGAAAATGCCCCCACAGGGCTGGAGAGATGGCTCTGAGGTTAAGAGTACTGACTGTGCTTCCAGAGGACCCAGGTTCAATTCCCAGCACCATCATGTGGTGGCTCACAACCATCTATAATGAGATCTGGCGCCCTCTTCTGGCATGCAGGGAGAACACTGTATACATAATAAATAAATAAATCTTGAAAGAAAAAAAGAGAGAAAGAAAATGCCTCCATAAAAGTGGATTATAGGCAAGCCTGTAAGGCTTTTTTTTTTTAAGTTTTTGTTTTTGTTTTAATTGAATAACAAAGCTCAAGACCAGTTAGATCAGGAACGCAAGTTTGATGGCCTGAGTTCAGTCCCTAGAACCTGTAAAGAAGGATGGGAGTACCGACTCCTGAGAGGCAGGCTCTGACCTTCACACACACACACACACACACACACACACACACACACACACACACCACAAAATAAATAAATAGATAAATGCAAAAGTAAATTCAAGTAGAAATGAGTTTTTAGCTGGGCGGTGGTGGCGGCGCACACCTTTGATCCCAACACTCAGGAGGCAGAGGCAGGTGGACCTCTGTGACTTCGAGGCCAGACTGGTCTATAGCATGAGTTCCAGGACAGCTACACAGAGAAAGATTGTCTTGAAAAAGAAAGGAAGGAAGGAAGGAAGGAAGGAAGGAAGGAAGGAAGGAAGGAAGGAAGAGAAAGAAAGAAAGAAAGAAAGAAAGAAAGAAAGAAAGAAAGAAAGAAAGAAAGAAAGAAAGAAAGAAAGAAAGAAAGAAAGTTGTTAATAACAGCCCATACCTAAAGGGATAGGATTATACACAGCATAAAATACCAGGAGGCAGAGGTCACTGGGACCCATCTTAGAGAATGTCTACCACAATGGCAATAATGGTGACCACGACCCGAAGGAAAATGGAGCTAATGGTATCGATTGGATTGGGGTTGGTGTCTGGAAGTGAAAGCATTTGGTGTCTGCATTACAGTTGAAAAATGCTTCCTCCAAACTGGATCTGAATGGGCTCTGCTATACCCCAGCCCATGCCACATTCCAGTCCAGTCCATTCCCCAAGAGTCCATCTAATCCATTACTTCTGCCAGTCACCCCTGCTCTGGGCTGCTCCCCTCCTTTAGGCAATTAATGAGCTAAGTCATGACCAAATGGAGACAGAGGGGGAGGGCAACGCGTCCAGAGGCCCAGGACGGACAGAGGGATGCTGCACTTAGGGCTTGTCTGTGGCTCTTTCCCGTTAGACAAAGGCGCCTCCCTACACTATACTGGAACCTCACACCCTTGGTCTCCCGCTGTCACTCATCTGTAGACATCTCCCACCCACCATCCCTTCATCTTCCCTTTCTCAGTCTTCCCACACACTTTAAGACAGAGAGAGACACTTTAAGGGGAGCCATAGGCTGGGCCTCGTCTCCAGCCCCCAATCTCCTTTCACTTCTGCCTCCTATTACTTTGGCCCCCGCAACACCACAGGTGTTCCTGGCTAAGCCTAGGAGTGGACTCGCCTTTACTGAAGCCTCATCACCAAATCCGCTCCTGACTACCTCCCCAGCCCCAGCATTTCTAAGCCTGGCAAACAAAACAAAAGCTTCGTCACATGGGAGAGGGTTTTCAGACAGCCTTGTGCAGTAAGATCTCCACGCCGAGTGATAAGTAAAGGATGTCAGCTTGGGGTTCGGAATCCCAATTCCAGCCTCGTCCCCCTAAACATGTGACATCTACTCTCCAGCCTCAGTGTGTGTGTCTGATTTGGGTTTGGTTTTTTCAGGGCTGGGGGTTGAACCTAGGAGTGTTCTACCACTGAGCTACAATTCCAGCACTTGGTACTTTGAAACAGGATATTGCTCTATAGCTCAGGCTGGTTTTGAATTCCCTTTGTATCCTAGGCTAACCTTAAACACGGGATCTCCCTGCTTCCACCCCCCAAATCCTGGTAGTGCAAGCATGTATCACCACGCCTGGGTGAGTTCCTGCTGGTCTTAAGCTGCTGCAATTCCACATCTCAGAATCTCGGGGAAGGCTGGAGATGGAGCGGGAGGCGGTGGCTGCTGTGCCAGCAGGCTGAGGACCATATGGCACACACAGTTTCTGCTCACTAGGAAGAGTCACACTGGCCACAGAAGGACCCTTAGTCCTGAGCGGCAGAGGATCCCGGAGCCACCCTTGCCTTCCTGTCTTGCATCTTTTCAGGTCCAAGGTCACGACTTTAGTCACCAGCTCCTCTGTGGCCCCATCTGCACATCCTATCGACCCGCCATACCTCTTCACTCATCCCTTTTCCTTCCCTGTCTCTTGACACACCCAGACTGCCCCACCTAGTGCAGGCCTACCCACTTCTGGCCTCCGTAACACACCTTACTGTTTCTTGCTCCCCCCACCCGCTTGGTCTCTGCGACACCTCATCTGCCTTCTTTTTGTTCACACTTACATTTGCACAAACCCCGTGTGGTTTTGTTCTTAGCCATTTCATAATGATAATATGATAACAAACAAACAAGCAAACAAAAAAAGGATTTAGTGGTGCTTGGAAGGTACAAAGGGCTTCCCATGCATTTTGTTGATTCAATGAGGCAAATATTATCCTCCAGTTAGCAGAAGTCAATTTTACCTTCATGGACTTTCTATAAGAAAAAAAAAATTTTTTTAAGTTCTTTTTATTTCCATCACCGCTGTCCTAATTTAAGCCCTTAATACCTCATCTTAGAAACTTGCTTCAGCGCCCTGGATGACAATACTGGAGGTCTTAGCAGTTGAGAAGGAAAGGCTGGAGTTCCAGTTAACCAATTGACCAAGGGCTTTCAGCTTAACCAGACCAGGGCCCCTTCAGAATGGTACTATCCGGTGGGCTGCGCAGTAAAGATAAGGCCCTCAGAACCAGAATCATTTGGGGAAAAAGATTAGGGTCATACATGAAAATACCAGAGCCTGTGATTGGCCTGATGGAATAGGGGAATGGATGTATAATGAACTCCAGAAGAAAGTCCTTAAAAGACCCCCACCCCTGGGGTTTGTGCACCCACCCAACTCTCCCATCTGCCTAATCTCATCCCTTAGTCCCAGCCTGCAGGAAAAGGTAAACCCGCCCTCTCTAGTGTAAGTTAGGAAAATCCTCTGCCCGGGAAGGAAAGGGAAAATACAATAAGAACAAAGGAAGTAGCACTAGAAACATCATACAAAGAAAATTAAATGCACGATGTTGATTTTGTAATGGATGTTTTCTCTGCTTTTAATGATGTTTGAAGCTTTTGAGAAAAATTGATGGATTTATGAAGAGCTTGATTTCATTTGCAATCAATGCTTAAATATTTGGAAAAATAAAATGTGCTAATTGCAGAAGTTTTTGATTTATTGGTTGTGTAAGTAGTATGAGACTATTTAGAGGAATGTTAATAATTGAATAAATATTAATAAATTGAACATCAAAGTATAAAAAAGGAGCTTTTTTTTTTCCATGCCTGAAAGTGCATGGAGTTGTTAAATAATTTATTGTTTCAATCTCTGTTTCCTTCATTGATTTCCATTCTATTGCCAACACCTCTGTGACTCAGTTTTCTCGTCTATACAGTGAGGTGACATCACCTCTCGAGTGTAAATGGGATGACCTCGACGTCTAAGGGTGTCAATGAGATAATCTCTCCCACGACATTTAGTACACTGCCCTGTCTTTTCCTTCCCACGGGTACCATTTTGACCAAGCCACTTCCTGCTCACAGCACATCAATGGCCAGCCTGCAACCTCAGGGCAGATCTCAGTTCCTCCACTTGACCCTAGCCCCTGACCCTCACTGTTCCCATCACCCACTAAATGGACGAAACGATTATGTCTTCACCCTGACATCTCCCATCATTGTCTTTTGTTTTCTTCCAGAAAAAGCCTCACCTCCCTCTCACACCATTAATACCAGTTCAGACTAATAACAGAACTGTATATCATAAACACCACATTCTAAAATGCTTCCCTGGTTCTCATAAACACCACATTCTAAAATGCTTCCCCAGTTCTCATAAACACCACATTCTAAAATGCTTCCCCGGTTCTCACCAACGGCCCTTCCCCTGAGCTCTTTTACCTAGCATCGCATCCTTTCTTTCACGGAGTCAGTTACCCAGGTGTCAATCATCTCCCCTGGGTACTCAGCTCTGTGAAGGCAGGAAGCACGGGCCTGCCTGCCCAGGGCCCTGCCCGTGCTCAGCTAACAGGTGGTAGGTTCCTTTAGCTCTGGGTCTTGAAGTAGCAGAGACCCTCACTGTCCTATGCAGACCACGAAAGCACATAAAAAAAGGAAGGGAGCCAGTAGTTGGCACGTGCCAGGGCCCACGGGGCAGATGGCAAGAAGCTGGCAGAACCAGATTCTAGGAGCATGTGGCGCTGTGTCTGCTCAGATCGTCAACATTCCTCAGACATCAGTCAGTCAACGTTTCTTTAGACTCTTTCTGGATGCTATCAGCACAGCAAGGCAGACATCAGGATGGTGTCAGCTTACAAAGAGGTATGCCCATGTGCCCCCAGCTCTGTGTGTCACATACGTGTGCCCATGTGGTGTGCCCACGCGTGCCCCACATGGGCAGGGAGTCCCAGCTCGCCACAAGGCAGCCTTGTGCGCAGCGAGGCTGAGGGCCACCCGACACCCTGTTTCCAAACAGCTCCCCTCTCCGCGCCAGCGCTGCTGCCTCTGCCGTCTGTTTGCCCCTCGCCTCCTCCTCCCTCTGTTGGGGCTGCCGCCGATGATGAAATTTGGCTTGCAACACCCTCTTCCTCCGGTTCCTGCAGGCCTGGGAGAGGATTAAGCCGCTGGAGTCTGAAATCGGAAAGATCCCAGCTTCTGCTCCCCGGCACCTCCCCTCGCCCTCTCCCCCTCCCCGCCCATGCAAAACCAGAAAATTAATCTCCCCTTCTGCCTGTGATATGGAGGGCTGCATTACAAGCTGGGCGTCGAGATAAAGCGGAGAGCCGAGGGACTGCAGCCCGGCACAGGGGCCCCCGGGTGGGGCCGGCCGGGGAGATAAGGGCCTCCCAGCCCCATGAATTATTCACCGCCTCTGCCTCCTCCGGCTCGCTGGCCGCCCTGGGCGCTGAGATTGCGCCTTCCACGGGCTCTGGCTAGGGTAGGAGGGGGCCCGCTGGGAAGGGCAGCGGACTGGAGAAGTCCTGCTAGGTGGTGGAGGATTGTGCTTTGCTGGGAACAGCTCCGAGACCCCAGCGCCCCAAGGACAAGCTGGTGGAAGGGAAAGAGGGCGCGCGCGCACGCGCGCGCACGGGCATACTCATATACACACACGAGCACGCGCACGCGCACACACACACACACACACACACACACACACACACACACACACACACACACACACTCTGCCTAACCCAGCCAGGACTCCCAAGAATGCTCTTCATTTATTCAATTCCTTAAATGCTGTTTCCCCAGCTGCATTTACCAGGTTCACGCCAGGTCTCTGCATCTCACTGTCAGAAATGCAGTCCCTCCCCCAGAGGGTACCCTGGGCCCTGTGCTCCCACTGCCGGCCAGCAAGAGAAAGACTGGAGCATCCTTCTCTAGGCCCACCTCATCCACGGTGTTCTCGCCTCTGGAAATCAGGGCAACCCTTGCTTATTCGGGGATACCCCACCTGAAGCAGATACAAAAAGACAGAGGACAGACCTATCCCCAAGCAGCCACAGCACCTCAAGTAGAGAAAGAAGGTGAGGTGGTACAGGAGGGACCTGGAACTCAGTGCTAGGCGGGGAATTGACCAAGGAAGTTTTCGGGAGGCAGAGCACCTGCACGAGAGGTCTTCTGTTTCCCTTCTGCGCTCACTCCTCAAAGACCTATCCTTTCCAGGCAGGGAAAGGCCACCGGGACCTCCTCCCCGACCTCTTCTCTTTAATGATCTTTCCCTTGTAAAGCTGTGGCTTCAGAAGATGACATGTTGACACATAAATCAGAATGTGTGGCAGAAAAGAGGTGGTCATCTTCCGGGCCACCGCCCCCCAGGGGGCGGGGAGGGGGCAAGAAAAGTTCAAGCTTAACCATGGCTGTGCAGACAGGGGGCAGCAGTATGGGGGAAATCCACCCCCCGACCCCCGACACACACCTCCTGCCCCATGTCCCGTCCTGCCCCCGGCACTGACACAAATCAGAGCCCTCCAGCAGCCAGTGAGCCAGAAGTCAGAAATGAGGGACAGAGGAGGATCCTCCAAGGCTGTGGGGGCAGACAGGGGACCCGGCAGGCAACCGTGCTGATTCCTGTGGTAGATGTGGAATGCATTCATGAGTCCCAGATTCAAGTGGGGGCAGGAACCAGTTAGGTGGGAGAGAGGAGAAGGGGGGGCGAAGAGCAAGCCTTGAACCGCAGAGAAGGCTGGGACGTGGATGAGAGGAGGAAGAGGAGCAGGAGAGAGGAACAGGTCAGAAGTGAGCATAGCATGAGCTAGAAAGGGTGAGGGGCGGCAGAGAAGCCTAGAAAGGGGAGGGGGCAAAAGGAGCATTTGAACCAGAAAACCAAGACAACGGAGTGGGGATGAAGTCATGGGTGGGGGGCACAGAAGGGTGAAGGAGTGTGAGGATGGGTCCCTAGCCCCTTCCTTACTGCCTGCTAATTAACTTCTTAATCGTCTCTGCCTTTGCTGAGCTAGCAAACGAAGTGGATGTGGACAGATTGGGGCGTGTGTGATTTCACGCACGGGGGAGCGAGAAGAGCTGCCTAGGAGTCCCAGGGGGCCTTGTCCCCCCTCTGCCCTCCCCCCTTCCTCACCCATCTCTGACAGGCTGGAGGATGCTTCTGTACGCAGAGCAGATGGGGCCGTACGCAAGGAAAGGGTCCGTGGGGAATTTGCCCCATCAGCCTTCGGGGATGATGGTGGTGCTTGGCACCATCGATGGGACACCTACTGTTAGCCAGGCACACGCTGTTCCATCAGCCTAGGCGCTCACTGCCTTTTATAGCTTATGGGGGGGGGAAGTGGGGCTCAGACCACATTTCTGGGCCAGGACCACACAATACTGGTGTAACACACCTAAGACTGGGACCCAGGTCAGTAAGATGGCAAAGCCTTGCATGGGTCCAAGGCTGGTGATCCTCTCTAGTGGAGGGAGGAACCCATTTCCCTCCTGCGCTCCAGGGGCAAAGAGGTATGAGGTCTAGGAAGGCCATGGAGTAGATGTCACCAGTGTGGAGCAGGGTCTGTCAGGGTCTGGGTGAGAGCAGGTGGGCGGGCGGGCGGGCGGGCTCCGAGAAGCAGAGGGACTAGGGTGTCTTCGTTAATCACCCCCTCTGGATCCCTCCAGTGTCACCCAACAAGGCCTCGGCACCGTCAACGTCCTGCTCCCTGAAGCCCGGTCAGGATAACTACCCCTCTGCAGGCCAGCCCACCCCCATGCCACAGCTGACCTTTGTTCTGGAGTCAGGTCTCAGCAAACTGCTTTGCTGCCCAGAGGCAGCTTTGAAGGCGGGGACGATACCATTGCTTACCTTTGTCCCCAGGTCTGACCCAGGAAAAGCTTCAGCGGATGTTCCATGCAGTGAACAGGGCCGGGAGGGGGTGTGTGCAGGGTTACATTTCATCTCGGCAAATGACAGAGTGAGGAATTTAGGCTAGGTGTAAGAACCAAACTCCCGAGGCTGGGGCTTGTGGTCATCGCATGAAGTCTTGATTCAGACCTGCTGATTCTGAGGAGTTTCTCAAGATTGACCGCTGTTAGAGGTCTTAAAAAGTTTGGTTGGGGCTGGAGAATGGCTCAGTGGTGGCCAAGAGCACTGGCTGCTCTTCCAAAGGTCCTGAGTTCAATTCCCAGCACCTACATGTTGGCTTACAACTGTCTACCACTCCAGTTCCAAGGGATCTGATGCCCTCTTCTGGCCGCCACAGGCACCAGGCAGACATGTGGTACACACAAGTACATGCAGGCAAAACACCCATACACACAAAATGAACATAATTCAAAACAAAACAACTTTGACCATGACTAGCCAGGCATGGCAGCTCACACCTTAGTCCCAGCACTCAGGAGGCAGAAGAGGGAAGATCTTTTTGAATTTGAAGCCAGCCTGGTCTACATAGTGAGTTCTAGGCCAGCCATGGCTCCACAATGAGACCCTGTCTCAAAAGAAAACAAAAAGTTTGGGCATCTGCACCCCACCCACTGAGGGTGTGATGTAAGTGATCTAAGGCGGGTCCATTTGGAAGACTTCCCCGGCAACCTGAATTAAGAATTAACTAAGAACTAATTAAGAACCACCTCAAAGCTGTCCTGGTGTGGCTGCACTGGTGGTTTTACCTGCCGATCCAAATCAGACTGCTGGTAACATTTGTTATTGAGGATGACTAACTGGGACCAATATACTGAGCATTTTTCATTCAGTGGTTAATGTAGTCCTTGACATACATCCATACATTCTTCATCATACAGATGAGGAAACTGAAGCTGAGAGAGGTCAAGGGTCCTGCCTGTGCTGTCGAGGGGCAGGAGCAGGTGTTGGAGCCCAGAAATCTGATTCATGCCTTTTATCTTGCCCCAGACTCCTCCTGAGGCTGTTCATTGGCCTCAATCAGTCCTCGCCTGCCTCCACCTCACCTCATCACCTTCCCTCCACCCCCGCCGCTCCCAGCTCCCTCGGTACCATCCCAGGTGATTGAAGCAATTTGCAGCCATTAGAAGAGGCTCCACGTGTCACCCAGCTCGTGAAGGCTGGAGAGTGGAGGAATTACAGATGTTCCAAGATGGTCCTCCCCTCCCCCGAGGACATTTGGGAGCTTGGAACCAGACTAGACCCAGTGCTAGATAGAGTCATTGCTTCCTCAGACCCAGTTTGCGACCCTCCTAGGGCAACTCCTACTCCCAAATGCCAGCCCCCCCCCATCTCCTTTGAGCGGAGTTTAAGTATCTGGGGGAGTGCTGGCACCCAGTGGCTGCCCAGGGGCATGGCAGCCCACCAGCACCGCCTGTGAAGCTGGACAGCTCCCCAGGCTGAATGGAAGATTCTATCTTTATTTTGGCAGCTTGGTGCTCTGGATCCTGCTGAATGGTTTTCAATCTCTCCCCAGCTGCAAGCCCCACTCTCTCTATGGAATCTCCAGATTTCTTCACTGATTCCCGGGGTACCCTTTACTCCCAACCCCTCACAAGTTCTCATCCACTTCTCCCCTCTCTGTCAGCTCCTCCTCTCTGCAGGTTCATCCCTCCAACTTGAACCCAGAGCCATGTCCCCAAGACCTGCTTCTTGCCTTCCTTCTCTCAGGGCTTCACCAGCCTGTAAGTGGAGCAAAGGAGCCGATACAGATAGAATTCTGGTCTTGCACCACACACACACACACACACACACACACACACACACACACACACACCATCATCATCTGACACCATCAGACCTCAACAGCCTCAGTGCTAAGAGCCCCTAATGAGCATCAGCAAATTAACAACTTCCCCTTGATTGCTCCTTCTCTGCTAATTGGATAGGGAGGGCCCCCCAAGGCCTCGAAGAAAGAAGGAGGTTGGGAAGGAGAGAGGCCACCGCTGCAGGAACACCCCCCAGGCCTAGGTTCAGTGCCCAGATCTCTGCTCCGTCCCAGAGTAGGCACCCCTTTCAGGCTTTCCTCATCTTATACCCATTTATTCCATTCCCCCCTCTCCCTACTTCTGTCTCACCTGCCCCCACTTCTGGGTATGTCTCTTTCCTTCTCTCCTGCTTCAGAGATCTGCCAGTGAGGCGCCTCACACACGCTCCTTAAGCAATCCAGGGAGTCTGGGTGTTGAAGGCTGTGTTTATATATGTGCATGTGTGTGTACGTCACATGTAGGTGGGAAGCAGGAACAAGAGCAGGTGAGTGAATGTGTACAAACAGGTAAATGCTCCTGTGTGGATCAGGGTTCAGGGATGTGTGGGCGTATGTGATGTGTGGATGGCTGAGTGGCATGATAAGACTCTGGTCTCTATGTGTCTGTATCTCCACACAGGCAAGTGCTTGAATCAGTCAAGTGTGACTGTGACTCCGAGCGTGTGTGTGTGTGTGTGTGTGTGTGTGTGTGTGTGTGTACACGTGTGCATGTGCCCCCCGAGGAAGCAGCAGCAAGAGGCAAGAGCTTCGATCCGGAGGAGACAGCGTGGGGAGGGGGACGCTGGGGGCAGACACCCTCCTCCCTGCGCGCACACGCGCGAGCGAGCGAGCGCGCGCACACACACACACCACACACATAGTCACACACACACATACAAGCTACAGGGCCTCGCAGGCAGAGAACCGGCTCCAGGATCCTAGCGAGGCAGCGCTGCTGAGAGCAGCGGGAGGAGGCGAGCCAGCGGGGGGAGCCCTCGGTTCCGCTCCCCGGCCCGGGGACCCGCGCACACCGGCCCAGAGACACCCTCGCAGACACTCGTAGGCGCGCACGCGCACCCTTTCCCCTCCTCCTCCCCTCCCGCCGCCTCCCGGCCGGACGATGGATCCCTGCAGATCCCGGGGCTGAGAGCACCGCGCAGCGCCAGCGCGCCGAGCCCGGGGCGGACCGAGCCGAGCGAGCAACCGCGCGCGGGCGGCGGACCAAGCTGAGCCGAGCCGGCCGGGCGGGCCGCTCCCTGCAGGGCTCTGCGCGGGTGCCGCGGTGGCCGGCGCCTCGGGCTCCGGGCCATGAGCCCCTCCGCGGCGCGGCGCTGAGCCCACGGACGGCCTGCGCCCCAGGACCTGCAGCGGCGGCCGGCTTTCCCCAGCCCCCTCAGGTGGGTTTTTCGATCCTGCTGCCTTGGGCCGCGGGGCTCCCCAGCGCCCCGAAGCCGAGACTCTCCTCCCCTGTAGCTTTCCCCAGCTTCTGGAGAAGCTAGGCGGATGGGGAGGGGGCGCGGGGAGGTGGGGGTGCCTAGCCGGGAATCTGACTGCGACGAGAAGCTGGACTGGAGGGGGATGCGTTCGGGGCGGGGACAACTGGCTGTCATAGGGAACCGCGCCCCCCCTTCCTTCATACATCCACCTCAGGCAGCCTGCCACCCCCTCCCAAACACACACACACACACACACACACACACACACACAGCCTGCGCCTGTGCCTGTTTGAGAACTGGAGACACAGAAGGTGAGGATTCAGGCTGGGCCCCTCCCCAGATGTGCCCACCTCTGGAGATTTTTCTGGCCCTGGTTTTGCTCCTAGGGTGACAGCCTGTTCCTGGGGATACCCTTGATTAAGAGAAGAGCTCCTGACCCCTGGCTCAGCCCATCATGGGGAGTTTGATCTCGGCTAGGGTACATTCCTGTCCCAGAGTGACCTCACATCTGGAGGGAACTCCTGTGCCTGCCTTTGGGTGCATCAGGACTTCCCTCAGTCACTCTAGTGACTGTATCTGGGGTCTCCCATAGTCTGGGAAGCCTCCCTTGCAGAGCATTCTCCCGACCTCAGCTGACACCCTGAGCTTTTATGTTTAAATGATTATCGTCTTGGACGGTTCTTCCGTCAAGCCGCCCTGGAGCCTGCACACCGGGGAAGTCCTCCCTTGGATGAGCAGTGACCTCCGGAAAAGGATTTTGGATGGACATAGTTGGAAGGGCCCTGTATGTACCTTCCTCTCAGGACAATGACAGACTCTCGTCTCCCCTCTCCTTCCCCCAGGATCCCCCTGGCAAGGATGGAACTGAAGACCGAGGAGGAGGAGGTGGGTGGTGTCCAGCCGGTGAGCATCCAGGCTTTCGCCAGCAGCTCCACGCTGCACGGCCTTGCCCACATCTTCTCCTATGAGCGGCTGTCTCTGAAGCGAGCACTGTGGGCCCTGTGCTTCCTGAGTTCCCTGGCCGTCCTGCTGTGTGTGTGCACCGAGCGTGTTCAGTACTACTTCTGCTACCACCACGTCA